>NC_047111.1:116145384-116392884 GCF_902500255.1 Thalassophryne amazonica | reverse complement strand
GAATGCTGCAGCCCGTCTTTTGACTGGATCCCGGAGGTATGACCATGTTTCGCCCGTTCTTTTTTTCCCTTCACTGGCTGCCTGTTCGCTATCGTATTGATGTTAAAATTTTATTGTTTGTTTTTAAATGTCTTAATGATCTTGCTCCACGGTATCTGTCTGACCTGCTCATGTCTTATTCCTCAACACGTTCTCTTAGGTCACAAGATCAAGCTTTGCTTGTAGTTCCTCACACCAAGCTCAAATGTAGAGGTGATAGAGCTTTTTCTGTTGTTGGTCCCAGATTGTGGAATGACCTGCCTCTCTGTATCAGGCAGGTGGAGTCACCTCTAGTTTTTAAATCTCATCTTAAAACATACTTGTTTTCTTTAGCTTTTGACTAGAGGGTTGACGATTTTATTGTTTTTAAAAACTTTTATTGTTGCCAATCTATTTATTTATTGATTTATTTTATGTCATTGTACAGCGCTTTGGTCAACTTTGTTGTTTTTAAATGTGCTCTATAAATAAACTGGATTGGATTGGATTGAGCTTCCCAAGTAAATGTTTATGAGGAACACTGTCAAAGGCTTTCATAAAGTCAGTACAGTTACAGCCAAGATCTCTTCCTTCATCCAAAATCCTGATCCAATCATCCAGCACCTTGAGGAGTTGCGCTGAGATAGAGCTTTTGCCGACAAAACCACTGTTTGTTAAGGTATAGTCACATGGTGATGGATTGAGTAAACTGGTTAGTAATGGATTTAAATCATTTGTCCGGTGGCAAAAATCACTTAATCCATTGATCTCCAGTAGATCTGACGAACCACCGAATGCGGATGTGCAGCATTTCCGGGCACAAGCATAAGACAAATAGACAAAGCATGGATAAAACTAACTTGTACCAGACCTCCACTGGCAAGCTACGAATGAGTACAGGACAAAACAGTAAACAAATATGAAACCACTGGGTAAGCTCTCCGTCTGACATCGGCTCAAAGTTTTGAGCATCCATGAAACTTTCCGACAGACTCCCTGGACATCAGCTGACTAGACAGCTGCATTTAACAAATGAGAAAAAGATTTGTTCAGGACAAAAAACAGACATGAACGGATATAAAATTTTCTCATCCGTTACTCATATATTTTCTCAGTCATTCACAAGGTGACTTTGACCTTCTAACCTTTATTTAACCAGGTTAGTCCCATTGAGATTGAGATGGCTTTTACAAGGGAGACCTGGACAATTAGAAACGTTTCCAGTTCACCTAATCTGCATGTCTTTAGACTTTACTAGACTTTACTAATGAACTGATGTCTGATTAAACAGCACATCATTTTGTCCTGAATTATTACGTCCGTCAGTGTGCAGACTACGCTGGTCAGACTTGCAAGTCGACTGCTTCCTGGAGTTGTTTACTTCTCCCTCTTCTAGACTGCAGTAATTTGTGTCTTCTTCTTATCTTCCCGAGGTAGTTTCTGGCCTTTGTGTTTTTATATTATCAGCACAATGTGTTTCTGACATTCACTTTAGTCAAACTACTGCTTGTCACTTTGTCAGCTTTAGCTCAGTTTTGTTATGAATAGGAAAATGCTATTTGATACACTGTGTTGGATTGACAGCCACACTCTGTACACTTTGTCCTCATATTTTCTTACTTTTTAATTGCTTTGATTCCACGTTTTATCGCTTTGTAATTAAAACTTAACAACAGCACCAAACTGTACTTGTGCTATAATCATAAACTTTAACCATACCAACTTGAAAGGCAGGTACAAATGAGGCCTATAAAGCAAACACCTACAGCCATCTGGAACAATCTTTTTATTGCCAAAAAAGGAAAAAGCTTACATTTTTTTTCACAACATTTAAAGGCCAAATCACAACATTGTCTGATGAAGTCTGTACCAGGTATGTACTCCTACTGCAATATTATGTTGACGTAGTTGTAGAACAAACAACGGATCTTGTCAGATCGCACTTTGCAGGCTCTGTCCACATACCAATAATGAGCAGTGGAAGTTAATTACTTTCATTATCTGGTAATTGCTGCCACTGACATACAAGGCTTGTGTACAAGTCACCCCAAAAACTGAGGTACCAACACAGCTACTGTCTAGACTGACTGGTTTTGTATCATTTTATTTAAAGGCAGTCTTTTTTTTTTTTTTACAGTCTTTTGGGCCGTGAAGATTGAGTTCTATCAGGTGGATGATGTCACATTTCTATCTGATGCTTCCAGCATCGTCATCACTACCTTACCTATGATCCTACAGAACAAAATTTTGTCAATGCTTTGGTGGCAATTTCCATATGTGGCTGGAGTTTCTAAGAAACTTTTCAACAAACACAGCATTCCCATGTTTTTCAAACCCAGCAACACCATCATACAGAAACTGGTTCACCCCAAAGGCCTCACACCACACAGGTCAGGTCCTCAGGTCAGGACTCAGCGATCAACCTGCATCTGATTTAACAAGGACACACCCTTTACGACAGCAAAGTTCATATTTTAGACAGAGAAGATGGTTGGTTTGCAAGAGGTGTCAAGGAAGCTCTTTGTTGATGTAATGAAACCTTCCCTAAACAGAGGTGGGAGGCTGAGACACCACTTTTCTCCTCCCTAAAAGTCTATCCTTTCATCGATACCAGAGAGACTTGAAGATCTTCCTCTCCTCAAATTAAACTAATTACAAGAGCAACTCACACCTGGACTCAAGTGACCTCCTGGAATTCCTAACATCTACTGTTACATCACTGTGACACCAGTGAGCCCACAGAAGATAAATATTTGAGTCTCTCACAATTCCAGATAGAACTGATTAAACTTTTCTGGATGAAGACTGAAACATTTTCAACGAACTAAACAAGTCCAGTTGACCTGACTCAACCTACCTGGAGGTCACAGGTCACATTTTCTTGCTCTTTGACAAAATAAGGCCCTGGTTCCTCAGTTAGGAGTCTATATATAACGAGAGGTTCACCAATTTACCACAGATGATGCCAATTAGTCAGTCAAGCCTTTACAAGCAATTCCATCAAGTTCTACAATCTTCTGCAATCTTCCATGCCAGTTATACAGGCATTCAACTCCGAGTATATAAACTGTTGACCTAGTGAAATGCTGACATAGTGAAGAAAAAAATAATCTAACTTGTTATGATTTTTTTTTAAATAACCTTGTGAAAACAACACAGACATTATAACTTACTTAACATGAGAATGAATATGTGCAATATGGTAACACAAACGTCAACAATTTTTGGCGATGGTGTATGTACACATATGTCCACATCTGCAGTCATTTTTACCTGAGGCCAAAATATGGGGTATTGCGAAGGCTTTTTGCCTGCCGTCTGTCCTTCTGTCCTGTCTGTGCTCAGTATACTGTAAGCCCAGTCCTATTCCTGCCAGAGTCTTAAAATTCACAGGGAACATTCTTCGGACACAGACCTTGGACACGTTTAAGCGTATTTTAGCATTGCATCATTTTTTAACAATTTTGGGGATACAGCAAAGAATTGTGGAATTATGTCAGAAATCCCAAATGCACAGTAACATAATCAGGAAATCTCTCTGCAAGAGGCAAATGACTTTATTCTTCCAAAAAGCAATAGAATTCAGTTAATATGACCACTTCTAAAGAGGATTGCAACATCAGAGTTTACAGATTAACTCATCAATGCCAATTTAAGCGCACAACTTTTCAAATAATTGGAGTGTTGTGACAGTAGTGCATGTTTTTGAGGTATTCATTTAAAAGCCCCCTTATCTGTGCCTCTAACACTGCTTGATATGGTCACTTCAGTCTCAGCAGCACAGAGGAGCTTTTTGTTCTCCTTGGAAGTTTACTGTCACTCAGATACTACAACTCTGGAATGGTAACAGTAAATGAACACGCTGGAGAATAATTTAATCTGAGTCTTTTAATCTTCTTCTCTTTTCTGTAAATGGAAAGTAAAGAATACGAGTGTTGTGAAGGACATGGGAGCACCAGGAGGATGTGCTAAAGTTCTACTACAGGTGTGGTGCTGTTGTTTTTGCATAAATCATATGGTACAAGTTTGGTGCTTTGCACCATCAACTTTGACATATCCGCGTGACGTGTTTCATATGCTATGACACGAAAAGATAAGTGCGATATTTCGTATCTAATCCCATGGATTACTGCTTGTATTTGCAAAGCGCGTTTGACATTTAACATTCATAATCGTGCATTTGCTCTTTGGCTATGATCAGGTTTAGTTTGAGGGTTTGGGCAGGAATTTGCTGAATTTTTTGCACATTCGGATGATCTTTCTGTCAGTCAATCAATCAATCAATCAATTTTTTTATATAGCGCCAAATCACAACAAACAGTTGCCCCAAGGCGCCTTATATTGTAAGGCAAGGCCATACAATAATTATGTAAAACCCCAACGGTCAAAACGACCCCCTGTGAGCAAGCACTTGGCCACAGTGGGAAGGAAAAACTCCCTTACTCACCGTCTCACAGCAGAAAATACGCAACGTGTATGAATTTGTTACACATGAATACACACGAATATGTATTTCAATTTCAATTTAACTTCAATTTATTTTCATTTATATAATAGCATCAAATCACAACAGAGTTGCCTCAAGGCGCTTCACACAAGTAAGGTCTAACCTTACCAACTCCCAGAGAAACAGTGGTAAGGAAAAACTCCCTCTGAGGAAGAAACCTCAAGCAGACCAGACTCAAAGGGGTGACCCTCTGCTTGGGCCGTGATACAGACAAAATTCACAAAATGAGCATACAGGAAATGTTGCTGAATGGAGCCACACCTCAAACAGAGAGAAAAGAAAAAAGAATCAAGCATCAGAAAGACAAATATAGTGAAATTTGTCAGCATTTACAATCGCTGATCGCTGGCCACTAGCCCTAAGATTCACTAAAAGACCCAGAATTTAGATTAAGTTGACGCCGTAGCACGCTCTGTTTCCTAATAAAATGAATTAAAAGAGTAAAAAGCATAGAAACATACTATGCAAGTATGCTAGCCATACAAAGGGGAAAATAAGTGCATCTTAAATCTGGACTTGAAAGTCTCCACAGAATCTGACTGTTTTATTGACGCAGGGTGATCATTCCACAGAACAGGGGCAGGATAAGAGAAAACTCTGTGACCCGCAGACTTCTTATTCACCCTAGGGACACAAAGTAGTCCTGCACCTAAATGTAAGCCTTTTTCGTATGATTTCACAAATTTCACGTGCAAATAGGCTGTCAACCTGAATGCTACATTACATTTGTGGACAACCGCGATCTTCACACGCTGGTTTGTCACGATTCTATAACATGTCCTTCTGGGATGGATATCTGTGAAAGTGAAAGTGAGGTTTTAGTAACAAAGTGATTCGTTTTTCCCTTTGCCACTGAACTGACATCAACCACAAAAGAAACACCAGCAAATAAAAGCTGCAAATAAAATTTAGAAAAAGCACCGGTGAAGACAAGGTTGTTACAAACAACAAGTCACGCTGTTGCTCAAGGTCCCTTTTCTTCTTATGGATGCAATTAAATTCTGATTTAGAGGGATGACAAATTGATCAGCACAAAGAAGTCACACCTTGCATTAAAATCAGCAACTAATCTGTGCTAATCTGCTGCTGCCTCCCTCGCCAAGCATGATCTCACGTCTCTCCTAGCTCTGAAGAAGACACACTCAGGGATGTGGTTGTGCTCTATATTCTAGCTGTACATCTTCATCTGCAGGTATGGAAAAGCCTGCAGGGTTTAAAAACAACCGCAGCATCGAGGAAAACGTCGCTTCTGCAGACAGGAGTCGGGCTGTGGGAGGTGGTGAATTGGGAGTCTCACGTTGTTAGGGCTTGAAATAATGATGATAAAATCTCGGAGTAGAAATGATTTGATTAGTGCTTTCAGGTCTAAAAAAGAACCTGGATGCGTACCAAATGACTGTGGAGAGGGAAGGTGCGATAGAGCTCTTAATTGCTAGAACTGCACCAAGAGACTTGATGATTTGTGACATCTTATCCGGTGCTCTGCGCTAACACTAATAACTGTTAATTAACTGTAGCAAGGAAGCTGGAGAAGAGGAAGAGGAGAGGGAGGGAACACACACACACACACACACACACACACACACACACACATGCATGGCCTTGTGCGCTATCTAGATTAAAGGCAAAAGCATCTCTCTGGATGTATGTGAGATAAAGTGAAGATGCTGCGAGGGTCAGAGTGCTCGCTGTTCTCTAATGCTAATGGGCACGATGCAGTTACATGACAATCAAATGAGAAATAACGGCGAAGCCTTTATTGTTGTCAGATTGATTTGGCTGTGTAAATCCGTTAGCACTAATTGGTCCACAAAGACACAAAACAAAGTCAATGTTCCATTCCAAGGCCGGCTTCAATTTCCAAAGCAGATGTTCACAGATGCCATTTTTGTCATCGGAAGCGTCGGCATCTGCAATCAAGCTCTTTAGTGCGATGACAGGGGACTGCATGTGTTCACTGCTATCCTCATTAAAAGCAAAGTGCCTGGTGCACCCTTTTTCCCCGTGTGACTGTGCATGTAGACAGCTCTGGAGTGTCCTCCAGCACTAATATGCACGGCCCTGTATAATGTCATTTTGAAAGCCAGGCCATATTCATGGTGATTAATGACAATGGGCCCTCATGGGCCTGTGCGCTTGATGGATTATTCTTCCATTTGTGCATTAACACAAATCCATTAGTTGACATTCCCATAAACAGCTAATGATGTCTGCAAGAGTATGAATACTGAGCCAGCAAGGCAGTCTAACAGCAAACCTGCCGGAGTAATTCATCACTATTATTTAACATTCACATTTAAAATTCATTTGAAATATCTGACTTTTGCTTTAAAATAAATGAAAAATATGGTGCTTTCTTATATTTGCTATTTTCACGATAAGCAGCAAGTGGTGGTCAACAAACCTAAGCTTTGTAAATTAAAATCATTTCGAGGTGCATGTAACTTCAACCACACCTGCTCCTAATTTCCATCACATCATGATAAAGTTTTTTCCTGCGACAAGAGCACACATGTCCACCAGGTGGCAGTGTTCAGCAGGTGTCAGGTAGGCTGAACTGCACCGTATATTACATAAGCAGAATAAATGTGTTTTTTGGTTTGATCTGGTGCATTAGAATGAACCATTTTTCCTCATAATATGACCTTGTAATTTGGTAGCTAACAAGACACCACCATTTTTTGAGTTATTATGTGAAACTGGAAGGGATGGAATCATTTATCTATTTATCCATTCATTAACTCACTGCTTTTTACAGGATACAGGCTGAGGCTTTTCCAAAGCAACATGTATGTACATTATAGGTTAGGTTAGGTCCAGTGGCCTGTGCTGGTGTCACGTGTCACCACATCCACCATCAGCCCAGTCTTTACTTTTTTTTGTGCCCCTGTCTTTTGTGACACGGTTTTTGTATTTTGCTATTTTTAATCTTCCTCTTCTCCTAACTCTAACCCTAACCATAGCGTACCCTCCCCAAACGTTAACCCTTTCACCCCACATTTTGTGCCCCCTGTCACAAAATGAATTCATGCTCCCCTTACGAAAAAAGCCACATTTCCGTACCCCCATCACAAACCGATAGATTAATGAACATTTCGTAACCTAGTCCCACAAACTGCCATGAGACTGGTTTGACCATACCATACAAGGAACTGCCTTTGGTCCTTGATGGCAAATACACAGGAAAACAATGGGCCATCCCCCACCTTTTCAAAATAACCATCTACTTGCCACAGCCAAGTGAAGTGAAGTGTGGGTGTCCCCTTGGCCTTCTCCATCCACTTAACGTCTTAACACTGGGGCAGCTGCATGCTGGATCCCACACAGAGAAATGTGCCACATGGCCTAAAGTTCTGCCATTCCTTGACAATGCAAATCATATGCTTCATTTTAGTCTCCCTAAGGGATGGCTTTGTGGACACAAAGTCATTCCAGTGGTACTCAAGGATCCTCCAAAGAGGTGTAGCACCGCAGTCATCTAATCATCATGTTAGGACCTAAGGCTTAAGTCACTGGTTGGTGTCCAAACCTCACAACCACACAATAAGACAGAAAGCACTCTAACCATTGCAGGTAAAAGTCTCCTGCAACAGCATCGCCATCACCAAACACGTCTGTCCAACAAACTCATGACTCCATGAAACCTTCACAGGCATGCATCTATGTCAAAGGGTCCCAGAGACAAGAATGTCACTGTGAAGTGAATATTTCTACAAGTTAACCCCTTAACGCCCATCGTCGCATATATGCTACGATCTCTGACTCAAATATGCAACTTACCAAATTGACCTGTATGCCCGTTGTCGCAAATTTGCAACATACCATCATTATTATTATAACAATATAACATAAAGTCATTACCTGAATACCCAATATTACTATCTAGTTTTTGTGCAAAAGTGAAATTAATAATCTCAACATTATTTACCATCTACTTAAAGGCAAAAACACACACAAAACATTTTTTTATATACAGCTATATAAATTCGGGTGTTAAGGGGTTAAACACTTAAACCACATACAGATGCACTTTCTGAGTCCATGAAGTCATTGAAAGCCTGGATCACAGTTTTCATTCAGGACAATCACAAACTCACACAGTTCCATTCAGCTTGTCAAGTGCTGGAATCAGAGTATTCATGAACTCCACTAAGATCACAGCATTGCCCTCAAAGTCAAGGTCAGTAAAGCTTTCCTGACCAACAAAAGCACCTAAATCACTGGCTTTCACAACGCTACCAACACCCAGTCCATGCAATCAGTGAAGAGTGCAAGAGAAAGAAACCATCACTGACGAACACCAGCATTCACTGGGGAAAAGTGAGAGATTCCACCCCTGGATCTGTGTATCCAATACATTTTCATGATGTCCATGAGAGCAGCCTGGACAACTGAATCAAACACTTTGTGACAATCAAAGTAGGCTACAAAGAAGCACTGCCAATATTTGCATTTTCAAACTTCATTAAAAAAAACAAAACACTGCCACAATCTCTCTTTTAGAACATTTCCTGCTGAAGAAAACAGATCTACCTCATCTGGACAAGCGTTAACAGTATTTTGACAGACATGTTTAACATTACAGTGGCATTACAAAGTGTATAAAGTATTAAATGTCAAGTTCTTTAGTTGTGCTGTTGAAGACTGATTCTCTGTTTTCCCTCCCATCTAAACAGCTGTCATGTTTCATGAATCCAGCAATGCCCTCGCCTGGAGAGCCAGCGCCATCGTGACAAACAAACACGTCTCCACTGTTATTACAGTGTTTCAAACCCTCCTCCAGTGTTTACTGCGCCAGTGACAGCGACACAAAGAGACAAGACGCACACGACCCTGAAGCAGATAAACAAAGGACGCCATCGCATGTCTTTCTTGCTCGGACTGATGCACAGGCTCCAAATTGAGGGAGTTGGAAGGATGTCTTAGAGGCGCGCGCGTGCACGTGTACACACAGACACACACACACACACACAGAAGCATGTCTCTAGTAATAGCTTTTCATTTGTCTCTGACATGCCTTGGTCAAGCCATCGCCTTCAGATGTCCCGTGTTAAATACCTCGGGCGAACAAGGTTACACATTCTGATGGGCACATTCCCGTTTTCAATTGAGATCTTTACAGTCTATTAAGCTCTGGGATACAGTGTGGCCTGCAGAGACAGAAAACGCCGTGAGACAGGAAATGGAGCAAATAGACTGCCGCTCACTGTTATTTCAGCAGAGCCCGAGTGCGCGCCTGTCGCTGCACAAAGCCTCACTGAAGGACACCAAAGATCACGCCGCTGTCTGCTAATCAGAAGAGAGCACGCAGCGTGTTCCGCCATGCTACCGCACTTCACATCAAGGCGAGACCCCGGAAGGCCGTTTGGCAGGGATACTGCTTTCTAGGTTTAATTTTGACAACACAAGCGCTTTGGGGGGTCTTTCAAAACATGAGGATCATGTCACTGTTTTCACAAACAAGCCGATAAGCCACATGATGAATGGAAACAAACCTGTACTCAGCACTCAGGGTGCCTTCAACGTTAACAGCCAGGAGGAAAGAAAAAAAAGTTTTCCGAGGAACGCTGCACATGACAGTTGTGTTTACTTAAACTCTAATTTCCTTGAAACAGGATTATGACAGGCCTTTTTACTCGAGTGTGATCTAGAGAGTTTCTACACAGTGTTGAACAACCTGCTGGCATGTGTCGCTTTCATTTCGGCGATACAGCTGACGTTTTGACAGATGAGCAGCGCTGCTGTGCCGCCTGTCTGCCAAACAAGGAGCTCAGAGAGATGGGGAGATTATTCCTTACAAAGCCAATTAAAGACCGTTTAATGAAGATAGACCGCATCTATCTGCCTCTCTGTGCTTTTAGAAAGACGCCGCAATTTGAAAGAACACTTGTCAGTTTGGCTGAGTGGAATAAATCAAAGGAGTGCTTTCTAAAAATAATAAGCATTTACTGACTAAATAAAAGATACACATACTTTTAGCACCTCAATTTTGTGTTGTCATTAACTCAGTTATTGGTAACTTAATAATACATCTGTAAGTATATGGACACTCACTCATTCATTCATCTTCTACCACTTAGTCCAATTAAGGGTCGCGGGGGGCTGGAGCCTATCCCAGCAGCCATAGGGCGCGAGGCAGTGTACACCCAGGACAGGATGCCAGTCTGTCACAGCGCCACAAACAGACAAACAAACACAGACACACCCACACACACACCTACGGACAATTTAAAGATTCCAATCCACCTAACCTGCATGTCTTTGGATGTGGGAGGAAACCGGCGCACCCGGAGGAAACGCATGCAAACACGGGGAGAACATGTAAACTCCACACAGAAAGGCCATGGGAATTGAACCCATGACCTCCTTGCTGTGAGGCAACAGTGCTAACCACTAATCCACCGTGCCACCCAGTATATGGACAATGACACACTTTTATGTAATTATGTCTACAACACCGCAGTGGAGTTGAATTTAAATAATCAAGATGTGCTTGCAGTGTGTCGACTTTCAGAGTTTTCTTTCAACAAGACGGGATGGAAACGCAACATTTGTAAGTATGGATGTAATGATACACAATTCACGATTCAATAATTCTGAATTCACAATACTTTTTCGCGTGTTTTTTGTTTTTTTTACGGAATGAGCGACAAATTAAGACGTAAAAATATTCCCTTATTTCTATAAACTGTGTAAAATGACATGTCTTCTTCTTAAAAGTGTAACTGAAAGTATATTCAACTTAAATAACAAAAATAAAAATTTGGATTTTTCAAACAAATCCACCGTCAAAATAATTAAAACATATGCTTCCACACTGCACATTTAAGGAATAAAAACAAATTTATGTGCATCACAGTTACTTAATTTTTAAACTTCTTTTTTTTTTTTAATACTTTTTATTTGTAAATATTTTTGAACAAATAACAAATGCAACATTGTGAGGTCAGAGGAGATCAGTATGTCAAACCATACAGAGATTACAGATTTTATACATTCATTTTCCTGTCACAACTCTTTTTAAAGTCCAACGTCCAAAGTCTCCAACGTCTCTTTCCCAAGTCGCCTTGTAGCCGCAGGGTATAAGTCATAGCTTCCATCATCTTAATGCTCTCTACTATGGAAATGAAAAGGCTTATAGTGGGCGGGTCTTTAGCCAACCAACATTTTGTAATAGCTTTCTTGGCTGATGCCAAGAGGATTTTCAAGAGATAGATGTCTTCTGTGGTCCACTCATCAGGGAAACATCCCAAGTACATGGATACAAATGAGCTGTCCACATTAAAGCCCAGAGTTTTGGAGCATATTTTTGTTACTTCTGTCCAAAAAGATTGTATGAATGGGCAAGACCAGAATATATGTCCGTGATCTGCTGTGACCTCCCCACAGCCTCTCCAGCATACAGCAGAGGTAGTACAGAATTTAGCCTTTTGTCTGGGTGTTATAAAAAAGCGGATGATGTTTTTCCAACAGAAGTCCCGCCAGGTGTTCGAGTTTGTTGTTGTGAATTGTGTTTCCCAGATCTTTGTCCACATGTCCTCTGATATATCAATATTGATTTCCTTCTCCCATTTTTGTTTTATATAATCTGTGGAGTTCCCTTTAAATTTAATTAGGCCCTGGTATATCCTACTTATTAGAGCTTTATTACTTCCAAGGTTATAAGCATTAGTAAAAACATTAACAATTGAGAGGTCCCTGACAGTGCAATTGCTTGTTTTTTTAACAATATAATCACGGAGTTGCAAATATCTGAAATAATCTTGTCTATTAAGGCCACCTGTCAAAGGGAATTGGTTCAGACTTTTTAATAAACGTGCATGTAGCAGTCAGTCCCCACCACACCCACTGTTTGAATCTACTATCCTGAGCAGCGGGTAAAAACTCTGGTTCATATGCTGGCCATTTTAGGACTTTTATCTCTTCCTGAAGCTGTAGTTTCTTAACCAGCTCCTCCCACACCTTTAGTGCCAAGGTGATCCATTGGCTAGTTGTTGAGAAGAATTCCTTTTCATGAGTTACAAATCCCAATCTGGACTGAATTGGTATTTTTGACAGAGACCTCTCAATTGTTTTCCATCTTGCACTATAGGATGGGTTACACCAACAAACCAAATATTTCACCTGTGCAGATATATAACAATCCCTCATAGAGGGCAGAGCCAACCCCCCTCTCTCCCTCGGCAACTGTAATGTGCAAAACCTAACCCTTGGTCTTTTATTGAACCAAATAAATCTCGAGATGTGTTTATTCCAGTCTCGGAATTGTTTCTCCGGTATGGAAATAGGTAAAGCAAGAAACAAGTACAATAGTTTTGGGAGAATATTAATCTTAATAATCTGTATTCTGTTGCCGAAATCAAGAGGGAGCAGGCTCCATGCACTGAGTTCATTGTATATCTCTTTATTTGTGTGTTTATAATTTATTTCAAATATTCGAGACAAGTCTTTTGGTAAATTTACTCCCAAATATTTTATGCTAGTCGAATTCCAATTAAAATTGTATTTAAACAAGGGGAGTCTGCTCTGAGAAAAATTAAATGACATAACTTGTGTCTTATTTACACTGAGTGTGTATCCTGAGTATAATCCATATGTCTCAAGCATCTTCATCAACACCGGTAGGCCCAAGGCAGGATCTGTGATTGTAATAAGGACATCATCTGCGTATAAACTCACTTTATACTCCTCCTCACCAATTAGGACACCCTTCACTGCTGACTCCTGACGAATTGCCTGGGCTATAGGTTCAATGAACAAGTTAAAAAGGTTTGGGCTGGCCGGACACCCTTGTCTACAGCCCCGCTCCAGTACTATAGAGTTGGAAAGACTACCATTGATTTTAATTCTGGCAGTAGGTGACGAATAAAGGGCTTGGATACAATTTATGAATTCCTGGCAGAAACCAAATCTCTTCATTACTAAGTAAAGAAAATCCCAATATACCGAATCATATGCTTTTTCTGCATCTAAACTAAGAATAACTGCACTGAGTTTCCTCTTATTGATCTGTTCAATAATATGCAATGCTCTCCTAATATTGTCATGGGTTTGCCTATTTTTCAAAAAACCCGTTTGGTCCTCATCAATCAAAGAGGGCATTATAGTGTCCATTCTCCGTACTAGTATAGTTGTATATAATTTGTAATCTGAGTTCAATACACTTATTGGCCTGTAAGATTTACAGTCGGTTTTGTCCTTTCCCTCTTTTGGTATTACAGATATAAAGGCCTCCTTCCAAGAGGGAGGTGCCATTCCGCCCTTGAGGACATAATTAAAACTAGTTTGTAATAGAGGTATAAGGTTTCCCTTCAAAGTTTTATACCATTCAGGAGGGAACCCATCAGTGCCTGGTGATTTGTTTGAATTAAGAGCTGATATAGCCTTATCTATTTCCTCATGGGTTATTAGTGAAGTTAATTTATTATTTGCATCTGAACCTATTGATGGGAGGTCTAATGAGTTTAAAAAATCTACAATTATACTTTCATCAACATACTTAGATCGACTATATAAAGATCTATAATAGCTTTCAAAAACATTATGAATTTTTTCTAGACCGGTTATTAATTTATTATTTGTCGGGTCTCTAATTTTGTAAATAGTATTTTCAGCTTGCTGTTTTCGGATCCCCCATGCTAAGAGCTTAGTTGCTTTGGGTCCTATTTCATAATATCTTTGTTTCATAAATCGAATATTTTTCTCTACCTCTTCACCTAAAATCCTATCTATTTCCTGTTTTATTTGTCTGATTTGGTGTGTCACTGTAGTATCCTTATTAGTCAGATGTAAGTGCTCTAAGATTTTTAGTCTAACAATTCTTGTGCCTTTTTCTTCTTCATCATGGCTGCCTTGGCTATTATCTTTCCTCTAAGGACAGCTTTAGCCGCGTCCCACACAATACTGAGATTTGTTTCCCCATTATTATTGTCCTCTAAGTACTGCTCAAGTTCTGTTATCATATCTTCTATAAACCTGGGATCGTCCAGCATACTAGTATTTAATCTCCATAGAGTGTTTCTCTGTCTCCCATCTAAATGTAATGTTACGTAAACTCCTGAGTGGTCAGAGATATCTCTTTGACCTATTCTACAATCCCTTATCCCGTTTATGTCCCTATTATACATGAAACAATAATCTATCCTTGAATACACCCCATGTCGAGCGGAATAAAAAGTAAATTCTGGTGCTGACTTGTGAAATAATCGCCACACATCAATCAACCCCAAGTCCGGTAAAATTCTTTTTACATGCTTCTCAACAGTTGTGTTTCTTCGGCCAATGTTATTTGAGTCCATTTGAGGGTTTAACAATAAATTGAAATCTCCTGCACAAATAAGGGGTCCCTGAGTTTCTGTGGAAATTAAATTAAACACCTTTTTGAAAAATTCTATTTTACTCCCTGGGGGCGCATAAATGTTTGATAATGTTACTTCTTTTTGGTCTATTTTACCTTTCACCAAAACAAATCTGCCCTCCACATCACTTATGTCAGCCACGAATTCAAACTTTATTTTATTTGAAATAAGAATAGCTACTCCCCTCTTTTTACCACTTTTGTGAGACGAATAATATGTATGTGTAAAACCCATTTTCTTTAGTTTCTCATGCTCTATCTTTGAGAGATGTGTTTCCTGCCAATACGCTATATCCACCTTTTCCTTTTTCATTTTAGCAATTAACTTACTCCTCTTTATAGGACTGTTCAGCCCATTAACATTTAGTGACAGTATATTATAATATTTAAAGGACATTATGTTAATCGATGAAATTCGAACTTATAAATCATCCCAGACCTCACAGCATCATAACCTGAACTTAAAACCAAATAAAAACACACAACCATCACAAGAACTTCCACGAACAAGGATAAAGCATTGTCCTTTGGTAGTAAGGGGACTGGCCACAAAGTGGGGCCCCTCATCAGTGTAGGCCAAAAATGAAAGTAAAAAGCAAACAAAAAAACCACCCTTAGCCTGATAAGGTAAATTTGGTGTGCTATAATTATGTCCTTAGGCATCAGCCCCTCCTATACTTTAAAATGAGAAGGAAGATACCACTCCATATCCAGGATAGGACAACTGGCCCAGTCAAAATTAAAGTGTGGAAACAGGTGACGTCATCATTTGCTTATTTGGGCGTTTCCCCGTTCCATCCGGAATCCCCTGAGTTTCTCCCTAACGTGTTGTTGAAAGTCGACCTTGCTGGGTTCTTCCTGTATCTCCCACGGCAGCAACTCCGCGAGGGTCTCTCCTGTAATCTTATTGGTCCGGGCTCCCGTGCTGATCTCGTCCACCGTTATTCCCCGCTTTCGCAGATCCTCCGCAGCCTGAATCGCGTTATTATAAAGCACACTGCCTGATGAATAATGCACTCGCATCTTACTTAACGGTGTCTGGAAGCGAATTCCATTCCCTTTCAGGGCTTTCTTGACAGGGATATACTCGCGTCTCTTTTTCTGCACTTCTGGCGCGTAATCATGGTCGAAAAAGACCTGCTTGTTTTGAACCTTTACCCCTTTTTTCCAAGCTGCGTGTAAGATCTTTTCTTTGTCGGAGAACCGAAGGAAGCGGACTATTATTGAGCGTGGGGGTGCGCTTGCAGATGGTTTCAGTCCTGATGCACGATAAGCACGTTCAATGCAGAGGGCTTGGTCCAAGCCGATATCAGCACCCAACTCACTTTTAATAAGATTTTCAACAAAGGTAGCAATGGACGTTCCCTCTAAGTCTTCAGGGACGCCGTACATCCTGATGTTTTTCCGCCTCGCACGCCCCTCCAAACCATCCACCTTGTCCTGCAAGATCCGCTGATTTTCTAGTAGTTGTATGAGAGTGTTTTTGACTCCGATGTCCCAGAGTTCCGAATCCGCAATGATGTCCTCTACCTGCTTTACTCGCTCAGTCACCTGGTCCACCTGGTCTGCGGTGTCTCGTAGTTTTTGATTTATTTCTTTTGTAAAATCGGCCATCTGTTTCTTTATGTCCTCCCGAAATTCTGTGTGGAATTCCTTGAAGTCGTTTTTCAATTCGGCTCGGAGAACGGCCATTTCAGTCGCAAAAACATCACCTACAGCGCCGCGGATTACATCCAGGCCCTCGCCTCGTTCGCCATCTTGTCCCGCTGCTAGTGAGCCTTCCGCGCCGGCCGTGACTTCGTTCTCCATTTTACCATCGGGAATGTTCCGTCGACCGTATCTTCCCTTCTTATTTTTGTCCCCACTCATTCCTATCGTAGAATTTAGTGGTTTGACCTAAAATACTGCTCTCGAATCGGGGGGAATATGAGGCTAATGCCAGAGATCACTTTTATGCGGCCATACCGCGTTGCGCACCACCGGAAGTCCCAATTTTTAAAAACTTCTGATGGTTCAAACCACAGGAATTTATTAAACATTACAAATACTAAGTCAAACACTCACAATATTCAGAGCAGCATTCCACTACATTGAAAGAAATGACATTCATAACCTTCAAATCTTTTTAATATAGCCATTAGTAAATTAATTCTGTAAAATATTATAGAAATATAAAAGCTATTTTTACTTTTCTCTTCATTCATTGGTTCAAAAGGCAATTGGCAAACAGCCCAGCTCCATTCAGCTTCATACATTTAGATTACATCTTGAAATTTCATGTTTGTAATGTTATACAAATAATTAATGTTTATGAGTTCAATGGTAAGAATCTTTCACTGAATGAAATATTCTTTCCATTGAAGAAATGAAAAAAAAACATTCATTATTTGTTTTATATAACACCAATTAATTTATAAACAAGAGAAAAGGGTTTCTGTGTAGGCTCTCAGTTGTCCAGGTGGTTTCCATAGTAGAGAAGCTTGAGTCTTCGACTGGACTGGGTTGCTTGACGCGAGGATGTTTCGCTTCAAATCGCAGAAGCTTCCTCAGCTAAAATTCTTGCTCTGAGGTCAAGACAGAAGTCAGACCACCAGAGCAAGAATTTTAGCTGAGGAAGCTTCTGCGATTTGAAGCGAAACATCCTCGCGTCAAGCAACCCAGTCCAGTCGAAGACTCAAGCTTCTCTACTAAGAGAAAAGGGACTTACATGTTGGTGTGCATCACTGGCCCTTTATGTCAAGAGGTTCAAAAGTCCAACACGAATTTTAAAAAGCAGTGCAATCCAATCCAAAATTCTTCTCAGTCAACTTGTAAAAACAGTCAGATAGTTTGAAAACAATCCCGATGATGTGGTCTGTAGCTGATGACTTCATGTACAGACTGCTGTCTGCTTTTCTTAGTCCAGTGAAAATGCGGGAACGGAATTTGTTAAGCTCTTCATCCGACAGCTGCTCTACTTTAGCTAGAGACGTCCCAGTGAATATTGCAAATACCTCCAGACAGCTTACGGCGTACTGGATTTATTTTTTAGCTTGTATTAGAAGAATGATAAGCATCAATAAACTGCTAAGCACCGTTGCTGCAAGTGTGCATGCGCGCGGTGGTCACAGTGTGCACTGTACGAAACCTATGGAACCAAATTTGCAGGCTAAATGGACCCAAAATTGCATGGTATATAGAGCACAATGGCAAATGGGATGAATGATCAATATCAAATCAAATAAAATCAATTTTATTTATATAGCGCCAAATCACAACAAACAGTTGCCCCAAGGCGCCTTATATTGTCGGGCAAGGCCATACAATAATTACGTAAAAACCCCAACGGTCAAAACGACCCCCTGTGAGCAAGCACTTGGCGACAGTGGGAAGAAACCTCCAGCAGAACCAGGCTCAGGGAGGGGCAGTCTTCTGCTGGGACTGGTTGGGGCTGAGGGAGAGAATCAGGAAAAAGACATGCTGTGGAGGGGAGCAGAGATCAATCACTAATGATTAAATGCAGAGTGGTGCATACAGAGCAAAAAGAGAAAGAAACACTCAGTGCATCATGGGAACCCCCCAGCAGTCTAAGTCTATAGCAGCATAACTAAGGGATGGTTCAGGGTCACCTGATCCAGCCCTAACTATAAGCTTTAGCAAAAAGGAAAGTTTTAAGCCTAATCTTAAAAGTAGAGAGGGTGTCTGTCTCCCTGATCTGAATTGGGAGCTGGTTCCACAGGAGAGGAGCCTGAAAGCTGAAGGCTCTGCCTCCCATTCTACTCTTACAAACCCTAGGAACTACAAGTAAGCCTGCAGTCTGAGAGCGAAGCGCTCTATTGGGGTGATATGGTACTACGAGGTCCCTAAGATAATATGGGACCTGATTATTCAAAACCTTATAAGTAAGAAGAAGAATTTTAAATTCTATTCTAGAATTAACAGGAAGCCAATGAAGAGAGGCCAATATGGGTGAGATATGCTCTCTCCTTCTAGTCCCCGTCAGTACTCTAGCTGCAGCATTTTGAATTAACTGAAGGCTTTTCAGGGAACTTTTAGGACAACCTGATAATAATGAATTACAATAGTCCATCAGATGACATACAAACCACCAAACAAATGACAAGGATCTATTCAGGCATTATACAGTATAAAGTAAAATATCATCTGTAAAAGAACATCTCTGGTGTCTCGCAGTGGTTAATTTTAGATTGGATGTGAACGTCTGCTGAATATCTAAAATTAACTTCAGCTCGGTCTCTGATATTTGCGCGCGAGTATGTGTGATACTGTATAACATCGCGGCTCATTTTTAATCTGAACCAATTTGAGTCTTCACACATTCAATTTAATTTTTAACTGATTTGCGATGCATCCTTACATTTTTATTTATAGGCACATCTTTGTTTTGTTTTTTAATTTCAGCGCCATTAAAATGATGATGTTCAGAAACAAAAACCACAAAACTTGTGTCACTGCTCAAATGTACCAGAGTGTACCTCTCAAGTTCCATCAAGTGCCACTTTCAGTCACCATGTTTTTTGAAAACATCAGCAAACTACTGCCTCCTGCTGCACTCCAGGAACTGTTCACATTCCAAGGACATTTTCTTTTTTAGCCAGAGTAAGTGAAGAATAGCACTGGCTGTCTTCCTCTTGTTATTCTCCAAGGAACCGTCTTTCAAACATGGATATCTGTGACAGACTAAAGAGAAGCCGCCAGATTTGATCTCATTGTTCAAGATTTGAAAAAAAGTCCAAGGTGTGAAATCTGAGGAGGCTCTGAAAGGAAGGCTTCTAGTCAGTCTTCATCTCTTGGCGTATGAGGTCTGACCTCTCAGCAAGAACAGTGACCCGTCTTGCTTATAGGCCTGACAGTCTTTGACAAACGACTAACCATTAAAAGGTCAGGGCAAGAGAGGTTGGAACACCTGCTACCCAACAGAGCCAACACTTCCCTCAGTGTTCGGAAGAAGTGAGGATGCACGGATCAGCTTATTCTGGGACACGTGGAAAGAAACACATGGAGATGGAAACTCATTTACTGGGCCAGCAGGGGACAGACAGTAGGCTCATCGGCATCAACCCATTATGCCAAGTTAGGGGGTATGGTGGGGCAGTGGTAGTGTACTTGCCTCTCACAAAGAAGGTCCTGGGTTCAAGGCCAACTGTGCCCAAATCTCCATGTACATTAGCATTTGTGTCAGGAAAGTCATCTGCCACAAAACATTGTGCCAAATCGACATGCAGATCCATGTGGGATCCGCTGTGGGTCACAGTCAAAAGAAAACAACAGATCATACCAAAGTATTCTTGATCCTATATGTGACCATGTAGCATCACATTTGCAGACACAAATGAGGTGCAAAAATGCCAACAAAACTGTTTTGTCTGCTGGAGTCAAGTCTTTGCCCTTCTGAGGAGTTAAGATCACAACTTCTTCTTCAGTCTAGACCAAATGCAACTCCTAATGATCCCCAAGACATCCTTCCACCCATCCAAGTGATCTGAGTTGTCAAGAATTTCAAGGCAGTTTGCATGTAGGTGTGATGGTGGTAATTTGGACATGATGTTAGGTGGGGACAACTTTAGCCATGGAGCAGATCGCAGTCAGCAACAGCAATTTGAAGATCTGTGAGTAGGGGTGGCAGGTGTGGTCCAGGGTGATCCTCTAACAGTTGTCTCTTCTTTGCAACGGAAAATGTGTTGGTTTTTGTTCTGAGAATGTGCTCATACTGGCTACAAACATTCTTTAAAACTTTGATTGACATTTACTCAAAGTATGTTGACTTTTTCTCACCAGTTGCCACAGTGACTCATCGTGCCAACATTCAGTGTTGATGGCTTTTTCTGAGCTTTACAGACACACTTAACCCAGAGTTGACTGGATGAACTCAAATCAGCTGTTCAGGGTTCGTCAACTCCGACTTTAGGATTAAGATGAAAGTTTGTTTAACCTGCTTGTATGTCAGAAAGTAAAGTCAATCACATGGGTGAATACTGTGTAGTCAGCGATCATACACTGCATACTATATTTACACAAGTGAGTTTAGGATCTTGAGTATTAGCTGAAAGCTTTGAAATATTCCCAGGTTTAGTGAAGTGACACCAAGATGTTCAGTCCATTCAAGCAAATTAGAAACAGCTAAAATTACCACCAAAATAAAAATAATGATGTAGTACACAGTATTAATCCTTGTTCCTCTTAACATAAAACTGAATTCAGGAAAGCCGCACATTCCATGCTAACGTGCCAGCTCGGCTCAACACAGGCACAAGTTTGTAATCTTCAAAAGCCAGTTTTATAAGTACGTAATGACTGAGACCACAATAGAAAAACAAACCATTTATTTTCCTCCCCTGGTAAGTAAGTGGAACCATATGGGGCAGCATGGAGCCAATTCCCAACATGTGGCCAGCATGGGAGAATCAAAGCCAAGTGGTACTGTGGACCCCAGTGAACCACAGCAACCTTTCCCTGCCCTGACAGAACCTCGCTCAGTGGAAACTCTGGTTGGAACCATGTTCTGCTGAGCGCCAGAGTTTCCCTTAGCTTTTTTTCTGGATAATTACTAATCAAAAGGAGACTGTTGGCGAAGCTCCGGGTCCACAGCAGTAATCACTGGCAGCTGGAAGCCAGACTTGCATAAAAAAAAAAAAACCAAAAACAGCGGGAACAGGCCGTAAGAAATTTCTGAAAACAGTTTTCTTTAATTTTGGTCACAAGTCTGAGTGTTGTCAGTTTGTACCTGTGTAGCATGCCAGATCTTTCGGAAAAGTACTGTGGGACATTACCATAAAAGCATTTAACACTAAAATAGTAGTTTTTCCGCTGGCTTGATTACAAAACACTATTCAGCTTGCACAGCCAATGCACATGTCTCTGTTTTTAACACACAACAGCGTGATGAAATCTCCCGATTAACAGGACTTAGCTCAGTTTAATAGCTAGTCTACGTTAACTCTCCAGAAAACAACAAAGACACATTCAAGAAGAAGCACCATTAAGAAGCTGCACCACCTGAGGGCCGTGTATTTTAGCTGGGGATTTAGCGTCTTACACTAAGCCACTCTCCTCCTTGCTCTTTGCTCGCGTCTCCTTCTCCATTCGATCACATTCAGCCACGAAAAAAAACAAACAAAACAACCCAGAAGGAAATCAGGTCCTAAGATAACAAAAAAAGCACGTGCAATATCAAGTACACTGTTTATTACCTCACAAATAAAATCTTACTCTGGAACGGCTCAGCTGCAGAGTTTATGATCTATGATTACACGGTGGATGCGAGATGAACGCAGACAAAGCACAGATTTCGTGCATGCCCTGGAGGTGCAATCATGTATTTTAATGCTCAACAAAGATAAGGTTGAACACAGAGTACACTCGTCCTTTGGGAGAGATGAAGGGTGGGGCCATCTCCCTGGTGCCCAATCGCATTTTGCCAGAAGGGTTGTGGCCATGCTAATTTATTCCTGAGTGGTCCTGAGGGAGAGCGTCTAGTCATAAAAACCCTGTCAGCCCCTCCTCACAGCGGGCACTGCAGACTGCAGGCAGAGCCTCCCCGGAGAGGCCGGCCCTGCAGGCATATGCCAGAGAGTAATAATGCCACTGTCAGCTGTCTGAGCACCTTCAGGGCTTAAACCCAGTGCAGATAACGCTGGAACAGCAGTGGAGCATGACTTGACACATGACATAATCCACGTTAAAGTGGGGTTATGGCTGCAAATGGATGATGGATGCCCGTCTCAGTCCCTCCATTTTCTCTTTTTCCCGATGCTGACTGCATAATGGCCCCTGCACGGTCTTACGCCCTAATCCAGGGAGAGAGATAGTTTCTCATTATAGCAGCCCTAGGAGGGAGCTGTTGGCTTGTCAACACGGAGCTAAGGAGGCGGCAGGCTGCTAGCGCCATTCAACCACGCTAGAATAATGTCAACTGAACCAACTGCTGGGAGCCTGTGAGACACCCAAGGAACCACTTTATCTTCTTCATTAAAATCAGTTTAGAGAGCAAGTGGGGAAAAGGGGGGGGGGGGGGGACCATTTTCCTTAAAAGTCTCCAGAACAGACGGAACAAAATTAATTGCACCATTAGGCCCCCAACAGACAATAGCGCCGTGATTTTCCTTCACAGATGCGTGTGTGTCTACACGTAGCTCTTAAATAGGCAATTACAACTCCATTTTCTATAAAAAAAATAGAGTTCTATTTAATGTGCACTAAACACAGGTGAAGACTGCAATACTCCAGTGGAGTGAAGTGTTCTTGTCACGTTGGAGGTTTATGTGGGCTTTCTATTTTTGAACGTGGCCCTTCTTCTCTGAGGGCTCCTAACTTTATGATGCAAGCATAACCGAAATATTAAACCTGCTTTCAAAAGTCGTGGAGAGAGATGCAGTCTGCCAAAACAACAAGAGAAAGGAAACAGTGTGAACGCAGGACAGAATGCAACAGGAAAAAAGTACAGCACAAAAAGTAAAAGTATAAAGGAGACCTACAGTATAAGGAAACCCTAACTCAACCCAAACCCCTAACACTGAAGCCAAATACAAACCCCAAACCCTAACTACTGATCCTAGACCATGGGTTGCCAACACTTCTAAAAGAGGACACGTTCCCTGCATGTTATCCGTCTCTCTTTCCTCCATCCACTGTTAATTAACAAAGTCAGGGGTACTTCACCAATCAATGGACAGGAAACACCAGACTTAACTAATCAGGTGTGGTTGCAGCAGGTTCACATGGAAAACATGCAGAGCTTGCAGATTTGGCAACCCCAGCTCTGTTCCCTGACGCTGAATTCAATCCCTAACCCTAAAACCCAAATGCAAACCCCAGACTAATTCCTAACCCTAACCCTAAAACCCAAACTTATTCAACAGTGTAATGAAACCATACGAGGTCTGTACATAAAGTATCGTACCTTTTTATTTTTTTCAAAAACTATATGGATTTCATTCATATGTTATATGAATAAGGACTTTTACTACAGCTTTCAGGACCCCTTTAAGGATGGTCGGTGCGCCGCGCTGAGAGCTGCGATGATGCGGCACAAACCACTGGATCATTTCTAAGCTGATGGCTCTGTGGATACGAGACCATCGTGTGCTCTTTCTCTGGTTATCAAAAGACCTGGACATCAGCCATTTTCCGGCAGATTTCACTTTTAACAAGAGATTTTGTCATGGAAAGCCGCGCAGAGGCTTCGCGCGTCACGACCGATTCGCTGATGAAGCGAGCCAAAGGAACACCTCCGTTTACAAATGAGAGCTACAGTATTCATCTGCAACACTACTCCACACATTACTGACTCGGCTGCTTGACAGAAGGAAAAGTCACCAGCAGCAGTTTTCACTGGCCAGTGGGCAGAAAAGAGAATACCACTGCAATTTGACATTCACTCAGTTCATTGCTCATTGGGCTTGACGTGGCAACAAACCTTTTTTCCCCCTCTTGGGTGTGTGTGGGATAATGTTGGAAGTGGTGCATCGAGAACCCTGGCAGCATATGTGGGGATGCGGCAGGAGAGTCGAGTGATTACTTTGAGATCAGCTAGCAGCTAAAAGGAGGGTTTACACCTCAGCAGCGTTTCCATGCACACAGAGAGGGTGGGCTCTGGAGAGGGTATCACATCTCAGGCGAGGAAATCGTTGCTGCAGAATTATGCCGATCAATGATTGGAGCCCAGGGCATTGCAACACGGAAAAGCAACTGATTGTCTACCCCAGTCCTCAGAACCCTCAGTCCCTTTGCTATAAGTCCCGTGCACCCCCTAACCAGATTCCCAGCACGTGATCTGAGGGAGACTGAGCTGTACTGAAAGATTAAGAGGATGTGGTGAGGGGAGGAAGAGTGGGGGCTTGGCGTTGTCTGTTGTATCAGGGGGTGAGCCTGCTGGGCACAATAGCGGTACGGGCTCCCCAGGCCATTAGCGCGGGTCCCCAGGACACGATGGTATTGTACGGCCCCTGCAGAGGAAAGCTCAGCTGGAGCTTCACATCTCACTGCCTCACAGCCAAGAACCCCCATTAGAGGAGATAAGGCTCCCATCGGCAAGTGGTGCACACACGCATGTTCACACGCATGTGCAAGAAACATAAAAACCCACACTCACAGTAACGTCTTTGCCAGGAGTCATGTGGCGGCTGCAGATCCACTTCAGTATCTTAGGGTTGTTGTGGTAGTTTTGTCAACAGTTTCACTTTCTTTGAGAGCAATGTTTGTGATTTATAGCCAGCAGCAACACAGAAATATAAAACAGACTTGTATTGATTTTTTTTCCTGTCTATATGCATCACAACTTTTTCCTAGTTGCACGCAAAATGTGAAAATTAATACAAACTGTACAGTGACTTCGATTTGAACCCTACTGCCGCTTGTTATTGCCTGCTTTTTTTCATAAGCAGCCCCACTGGCAACCTAAACTAAAAAAGCATTTTTCCCCTCTGCCTCAGCCAGACTTGAGGGAACACAGCCATTATGAACACAGCGCAATGGGCTCAAATTTTTATTTTATGTTTTATTTTTTGAAGGGTTATTTTACTCGACAGCACATCTTTGGGAAGAAAATGGCCTCCTCCTGTTTCTAGTCAATCTCGCTGTTTCTTCTCTCCCTCCCCGAGCCCTTCCCATGGCCTGGTGCTCTCCTTTAATGAGTAGCTGGAAATGACAGCTTTAATCACCGCCTGTGGCCACGGCGAAGGACCCATTAATGATAGAAAAGAACAGAGGGCCATTTGCATCAATCAGTCTTAAATCACTTTTTATGATAATGCAGTTGAGAGGAGGAGAGGGAAACCAGATGACTCCCGCATGATGTTGATGAGGCTCTTCTCCGAGCACTATTGTATCTATGGAGGTCTCTTAAAGAGACACAGCAGCAGGTCGAGACGCAGTTCACATCGACAAACAAACCGACAGCATTCGGTTCTCATTTAAAGTGTATTCACACTCACCGTTAAAAATATGAGCAGGTTTGCACCATTGGTTTTAAAATCTATGAAATGCACCTTGTCTTAGCCATAAATCTGTGCAGAACACTTAGCCTGTTCAAATTTTGTGTCAACTGAGCTATGTTTATTTATGCCACCGCCGCTTAGAAATTTCACATTTTCATTTTATATGAAAAATCCATATCTTAAGAACCAATCATCCTGGAGACTTGCAGAAACCCAAAGTTTATATTCAACTCTAATAGTAACTACAGGCCTATTGGCGCTAGTTATCGAGATATTTAGGTACAAACATATCTTCATACAAAGGCCGTGGCTACAGGTACGGACCCGTATCTACAGAGACCGTTCTAAAGATATGGAGGGTGTCTTACTGACCAATCAGAATGCACAAATATGTCCGTAACCGTACCATATGCGGCTAAAGGTCCGGTGTCACGTACAATTCTTTCCGCCTCACTTACAAAACAGCGCTTGGAACTTGAGGTGGATGGACGATGAAAGAAGCAAAACACCTTCGCAATTTACATCCATATTTTGATGAATTTCTTAATTTACATTTGATGAATTTCTTAATTTACAGCAGCTTCATTAAACAAATGTACTCGAATGATTATCAGCACGACGGCGAGCTTACAGGCTGACCTCCGCTAACACTAGAAGACAGTTGTCAGTTATGGCTTCTGAAACAAGGGAGAAAAAAGAAACAGCACAGTTCAGCTGAAGCATTAGTGGACATAAAATATTCTGTGTTTGTTAAGAGCTTCACCTCTTGTTCCTCGTGTGTATTTCCCACCAGTGTCACGTACGTCCACTAAGTGAACCTCAGTCCGTACCTTTAGCAGTCCCGCAGAAGATATGGATGTACGTACCCGTAGTCACTTCGTCATACAAAACAAAAAGTCAAATTTCAAAGCTGCGGTGACACAGGTAAACAGCTCAGTTTCAACAAAAAATGAACAGGGTAGGTTTTCTGCATGGTAGAGCAGATTTATGACTAAGACAGGTTGATTTCCAGAGGTCGGCGGATTAGATGCACCCTACCCTACAGGTAAATATCATCTGACACTGACATGACACACGCATGAGGTGCAACACGCACCTGAACTGCAGTGGCACTAAAGGTGCCGCAAAATTCATCATGATAATGCCACCCACTGTGTTTCCAGCTGGATGCCGCGCTTTGTGTCACTGGATGCTGTGTATATAAAGTAATTATTTTGTAGCAGATTAATCATTTTCTCTCAGAGTTTGGCTGAAGAAAACACCTCTAACTGCTTCTGGAATCACAGAGGACCGTTACAGCTGCAGCTTCTCTCTCTCTCTCTCTCTCTCTCGCTCGCTCTCTCTCTCTCTCACTCTCTCTCTCGCTCGCTCGCTCTCTCTCTCTCGCTCTCTCTCTCTCTCGTGCACTTCATGAGATGGAGACCGCATTTGGAACAGTCTAAAAAGTAATTATTTGTAATGTTTATGTTGTGGTAGCTTGGTAAAACAGTTGCATGTTCATTCCTTCTTATGAGTATCTGTAAAATTATGTTCATGATAGATTTAACATCTCATTATAATCGTTCAGATGAGCTGCGCTCTGATGCGCTGCGCTGATGCAATCACTTGCACTCACACTCAGTGTTTTTTTAGTTGTTTGTGCAATGTTCACCTGAAGTTCACATAGTTAATGCATGACAGAGATTTTGAACATTTCAAAATTTTCTTCGCACACTTGCACAAAGCCGCGTACAGTTTACAAGGGTTTACAATGAGTTTACTCTCTGGCACGGCAGATTATGTACCAGTGCGTGGATCAAATTTGTGCAAGTGTCAAGACTATTGTACATGGACAAATTAACATACCCTATTAACTCTGTTAAACAAAGAAGTGACACCTGACCAGCACAACACCAGTGGTGAAACCTTCTGAAAACAGGGATTTTACATCATGTTCTTAGATTGTCATTCCACAGGAACAAATATGCTTGTCAGTCTAATCAGGTCAGATCAGGCAACACATGCTGGTGCTGTGCGTCACCAGATCCACAAACGACAGAACCACCGTGGGCTCTGGATAGCAACCACTCAGGCAGACAACTGGTCTATCACACCCACTAGAACACAGATATCTGTCTATTACAGTTCCTTTGGCCTTTCCAGTTACTGGGGTCCTCAACATTAAGACACCTGAACACTGGATCATGCCCTAAGAAGCGTGCCAAATGCCCAAAATGTTACACGTCAAGTGGTACTCCTCCTTTTGATTCTCACTAAATAACTGTTGCTTAAACAGCAAAAGCAAATTTTTAAAGAAATATTATTACAACTGAGATACTGTCTGTCCTTTACCAACAACTGCCTTTTAGTAAGGATACTCATTTTTATCCAACCAGGCATGCCAAAGGACTGTGTTTCATTTTGCCTAAATGTAAAACAAACCAGAGTCAACGGACAGTGATGTTTCAAGCCATGAGAGAATGGAATCATTTACCCCTAAACTTAAGGGAATTGAGCAGTGGACTGGGTTTTAAAAACGAACTTAAAAAGTATTATCTGAGGCAAATGGTTGAAGTATTGTGATGTATTATGAATAGATTATGAATGAATTTATTCTGAATGTATTATGAATTTTCATTATGATTTGCAGACCTTAATGGAAATCTATTATGTTATTGTACTGAAACTGTGATTAAAACATGAATGGACCCCAGGAAGAGTAGCTGATGCAGTTATACTGCAGATGCTAATGGGGATCCAAATAAATAAACAAATAAACTGTTTGTTTGACACGGTCATTCTAGTGATACCTAAGGATCCTCTGACAGGACTTAGTACCAAAGACATCTAGTCTCTAAGTCACTAGTTGCATGTAAGATTCACAACCAAACAGTAGGACAAGAAGCACCAGGGCTCGAAAGACTTGAACGTTCCTTTTTCCACAAAGATTTTGGCATCGCGATCAAATTCTGCCAAGTGACCTGCTGACTCCATAAGCTCTTCCAGGGCAAAAATGTCAAGGACCCTGACACATCAGTGTCACTGCTGAGATATGGCACTGCTCAACATGAGCTAATATTGATGATGATCAATATTAGCTGGATAATGGATAGATTTTTTTATTGCACTTGTTCACAAAATATATACAAACAATGATGTCAATGATGCAAGAACCTTCATATGCCTATTATGTATGTATCAAAATTAAGTTGAACTGAGATGAGGTGATGGTCTCGTGGCTACACGTTGGGTTTGAGACCAGAAGATCATTGGTTCAAATCCCAGCCTGACCAGAAAAATCACTAAGGGCCCTCAGGCAAGGTCCTTAATCCCCTAGTTTCTCCCGGTGTGCAGTGTGCTCCCGCCTTGTATGGCAGCACCCTCACATTGGGGTGAATGTGAGGCATTATTGTAAAGTGCTTTGAGCGTCTGATGCAGATGGAAAAGTGCTATATAAATGCAGTCCATGTACCAGTTGATGCTAAAGGTGTTGTACAAGTATTGTGGAACCAGTCAGAGAAGCCTCTGCATGTATTATAACAACCCAAGCTTGTCCTCACAGAAACATACCATGGTTTACACATTTTCTTATCATTGCATTTCTTTTGTTGTTGTTGTTGTTGTATACATGTGTCAAAGAAATAATGTGACTAAAGTTCCAGTCAGGCCTGAAAAGGTTCGGGGTGGGGGTGTGATGCACCTGACCTACTGATGTCTCTGGCCCATTAAAAATTAGATTTTCATGGCTGTTGAAGCATCACAGTGAGAAAATGCTAAACATTGCTGAGGGTTTTCTTCGCCTTTTTGTCCCTGAAACAATGGCTTTGACCTCTTTTCTATCATGTGAACACAACGTCAGATAAACTGTGGTGTGTTCATTCAGCAAAAACAGAGCAATGAAGTGAAAATGCAGCATGTGCAAAAAAATTAAAAATGTATCTGTGCACAGCTGTGACAGCCATAGAGTAGGACAACATCTACAAGAGCACAGAGAATGTGTCTGTTTTCATGCAGAAATTTAATCCAACAGTCACAGAGTTGAAAAATGAGCATATCTTATTTCCCTTCACTCAAGCCTGTATTTGCATCCAAGTCACCAAAATACTTGCTGAAATAGATTTTTGACATTTTATGGGTGAGGCCCGGAAGGTTGATGTCTCATAATTCTCTGATTTGAAAGACACTTGTGGTGAGAGCACCTTTGACATGCTAATATACCTTAACTCAAGGTGCCATGCATATAAATATGAAGATACTTACCTGCCAGATCCCAAAATGTACCCAGTCCATGTACCAAAAACATATTTGTGACCTATTGGGTCATATGTTCCCTTTTCCACTTGTACTGAAACTTTGTCTGCTCTTACAATATTATGTTCCAGTGCTATGTTGAAAATATAGGATGGGGTTGCTGATACAGAGAAGCTACTCCCTGTTTCTTGTCACTCTTCATCTAGTGACTTATAAAATAATCTGGGAAAAAAGTTGAATTATGCTGTTGCCACAAAATCTCTATATACTGTATGAAGTGACACCACAGTGCTGCTATAAAGAGATGTAACCTTTTACATTTGAAATCAAGATGACTGAATGTGTGTCTGTACAAAGTACTCACTCTTCTTTTTGCTCTGGTTTAAAATGGAAATATTTTATGTACAGGTTTTATCATGAAGACCCAATGGTCAAATCTGTCAAATTGGAGGAATCTTACGTGAGGGTACATTGGGCAAGAGCCAAATAACACCCTCAACACATTACCTGCCCACAGGCAGTATGATGCCATCTTAATACAAAACAAACAGGTGGATGAAGGCGATAATGAGTCTACTCATTAGATGTGATGCCCCATCCAGGGCTCAAAATTATCTTTTTTTTTAAATTGGTTTGATTTTAAGCAACTCTGTGAACAACCCAACCCAACCCAACAAGTAACAACAAGAAGCAGTGAATCCCCTACCCTCTGCTGGATGTCCCCAAGACCTAACTAGTAAGGTTATCTGGTTCCTAGTTGATGCTTTGGAGGTCAAGTTATAGCTAGCTCAAGTTATACAGTCTCTATGAGTTAAAATATGACTTTGCACTCACTGACCATTTGATCTAATTAATACGCGAATCAGGTCACTCTTGCTATGGTGATCATTCTCCCCACCAAGACCACCCATGTGCCAAGTTTTGATAGTTTAGACCTAAGGGCCTTAGAGATCTAGTGGAAGGTGGGTAGGCGTTATCCCCCTTGGAAACGTTGTTTGTTTGCTGGACATAAAACGGAATAAAACTGAGTCCGGACACTGCAAACCACATCCCAGGGGCACTTAACGGGAAGCAGATGGAAAAATAAATGAATGAGTGAAAGATGTGTCAGTTACAATAATTGGAACAATGCGATAGCCGAAGGTCTCTTTGTGGGTTCAATGAATTCTTGACTGCGTTCGAGAGAAATGGAGGCAAACTGACTCTACCAAACTCACAACGCCACAAAGTAATGATGTACTTGAGTATTTCATAAATAATGAGTAAAATATGCATCACTATTTTTCAAACAGTCAACAAGCTATCTGCTGTTTAATTACAACTAATGTGACATTCTGTCTTTCAATAATTAATTCAGATGTGCTCTGATTAAATGCAATCAATTGAATTATTAGCACAGCAGGAGTTTCTGAACAAAGATCATCTGTGGAAGTATAATGAATGCAATCAGATGACATAATGTAGCATTTGCATATAGTTGTAATGAAAAAATGGAACATAAAACCCGATTTAAAGCATATGTTACATTGTTAAATCTATTTCCTGTTGAGCAGCAGGCATTGATCGTCACAGCCCAAAAAGGAAAAGTTTTTCCAGCTGACGTTTTTCTCCAAGAAGAGGTGCTTCACCAGATCCAAAGAAAGATGAATGGGAATGATGATAAAAGAAAGTTTACCCTTACCTCAAACACCACTAAAACCTTTCTGTAAGTAGTGATAATCCCATCACCTCCGCTGAAGAGCTGAAGGGAATACCAAGACAATACTCCAGAAAAAAAGTCATGCTTCCGTTGAAAAAGGAAAAATAATTTAAATGTCCATGAATGTGAGAATAATGTGCTGAAAGCACTGCCAGTGCCTGGTAGTTTAGAACGCCAGAACAAAACATAATTTATGACAAAAGCAGGCTGACATCCATAGAATCTTCACCAACACACAGACAGGCATGACAATGCCCCTTCAGGCTACTGACTATTTCTGCTCTCTCTCTCTCTCTCTCTCTCTCTCACTTCACTGCAGATGGCTTCTCGTGAGTGCAGGGGAGGGTACGGCTGTTCCACAGTAATCCCCAGCCACACAGACGGAAAAGCTTGTTAGAGCACTTGCCGTTCACCGCAAAAAGTCAAACCAGAGCCAGGGAAAGGTCACCAGGAATTAGGCTGTGCTCAAACTCCAAAGGATTTCCTAATTCCCACGATAAGCCCCTTTGAAACTCAACCTGTTGTGGTTCCACCAGTGGCTCAGCCTTGCCTAGGCGTAAAGCCCTCTACTAAATCTGGCTGGAACTTATTTAGACACAAACACACACACACACAGGTGCAGCTGCACAAAACACTCATCTGAAATGGGGAACATAAATCATCAATGGACTGCATTTCTATATTGCTTTACAATGAGGCCTCACATTCATTCATTCACAAACACAAATGGTAATGTCAAGGTGCTGCATGGTGTTTATCTGCACTCCAGGAGCACCTTGGGGATTATGGCTGTGTCACACTCTGACAGAGCCGTTGGATTAAATATTTTGCCCAGTAGCAAAAAAAAAAAACGTAATCTGTCGATCTTCTGTTGGTTTAGGGCTCTGATGGATGGATAACATCACATTTCCACTGGCAACACAGAGAGTTGCATTCAACACAATCATTCTCCTGGTTTCAAGACATATATGCGCACTGGGGGGTGACGGTGTCACAGACTGAATGGTCCGTCCCTAAAAATCGGTCCGCCTTTTTCATCTGCATGAGTCATTTGGGACCACAGCAGCACGTCTGAGATGGAGTCTGTTCACCCAAAGCAATCAAATGGATTAATGGGATTATTAACCATCAGATGATAAAGGTAAAACCTCTTAAATCATTCTAAAGTCAGTTTTAAGCAGAAATGAGATGAAATTCTGTGACACTTTGAAATGTCCGATGTGCAATGACGCATCAACTAGCAGCTTGTTTAGCCTTTTATGATAAAATAATACTGAATTTATGTGGAAATGATTGTTTTATAAAAGCTTCAGATATCTGTCGCTGAGATAGATGATGACTGGTGTGCAGTTTGAAGCAGAAACGAGGTGAGAATCCGTGAACTGCATCAATGGGGAGACCGATTTTTATGGGGATCTTTCGGTCTGTGACACCGGATTTCAACAGGATTCGCTGAGGTCTGAATGCAAATGTGGATAGAGTCCGGCTCGCTCGAGGATCATGACGCCGTACTACTTTCGTGTGCAGACAGCGTCTTCTAACTGTGCTTCCGTTCAGTGCAGCTGCAGTGGCGACGACATCAAACACCTCTGCAGCACTTCCTTGCAAAGAGAATCCACTGAGTGCACTCTGATGTCCAGATTAACAAAGCAAAGAACACAACCGTGCTGCCTTTTTCTTTAGTGACCTTGGCTAAATGAACAGCTGTGCTACATGTTGCTGAGTCAGATCCTCTCTCCACTCATGCAGAATTCGCACCCCGTGCTGGAGCTTTGGCCAATCAGAAGCCCAGTCTGACACAAGAAGAGGATTAATTGGTAAACATTCATTCAAGCACTGGGAAAACACTCCATCTGATGTCCATTTTGAGCATGCACAAAACTTTATGGCGGATATCAGCTGATAAGGAACCCAATTAGCAAAAGGGAGAAGGACATTTGCAGGACAAAAATGGATATCCAAAATTCATATCATTTCCTCATATAATTCATCGATCAGTCATAGTGTGACAAGTACTTTAAGGACCTTACCCAAAGGACCTAAAGCAATTTTCCTGTCTGACAGGGAAACAAATATGGTCACAAGCCTGTCTCTCTAACCTAAAACCGAAAATTATTTTATTTTATTTTTGGTGCAATATGCCTGGAAAAATGAAGTCACAAACAAGGTTGAAATTTGCTTGATTCACCTACCTCTGATAAACACAAACTTCAAGCTGTGAGAAATATGAATTTTGGTGACATCATCTCAGGTCGCACCTCTAAAACGAATGGGGGCAAATGTAATTTTTACAGTGTGAAAGCCCAGCACAGCGTGAGAATAGTCTTCAAAACATGATGGATCGAACCACGGCTTTTATCCTTTACTTTCATGTGGCCAGGGGAAACTTCTTAACAAAATGTGATCCTCTCCCAAAAGCGTGGAATGGGCCGTGCTTATGGGTTGTGCTGCAGCATCACGTCACGCCATGCTAAACTAAGGCAAGCTACCACGTGCAGTGACACTGGCCAGTCTCGCTGAGGAAGCCGCTTCTGTGATCACGGTGTCTGACAGAAAGGCGACGACAAGTGACCACTTTTAACAGGACAGCTGTGACGTGGACCAGCTTCAGCGTTTGTGTTATTGGCCAAGCTGAGCTAAAGGGATGATGCAGGGAGCTGTTTTTCTGTGGATTGAAGACAGTGCCTCACAGTGGAACAATAATGCTACATGGCTCTGTGTGTGAACACAGCAGGAGTGAAAACAGACTTCATGGTATGTAATCATTAATCAGTCTTATTGAGACATATGTAATGTTACTGTTGTGGGTTTTTTTTTCTGAATACACCACAGGTTACAAAGAGACGGAGACGGACATTTGTTCATCGCAAAATACAAGAATTTGATTTGAAAGCAAAATAAAAGCCATACTAAAACGATGTTAAAGCCATATTAGATTTGGAGACAAAAACCAGCCCAGATTGAGTGTGTGTACTGGTGTAAATCACGAAGTGGACTGTAGCTGAAGACAGGTGGCGTGACCTTCAAGCAGCACCTCACGTTACGTCACTTTTATGGCTAAAAATAGCTCTGAATCTGTGTGCATTTTTCAGATGCTGTATGGCTAATTTTATTTTTATCAGCTCCATCAGGACTCACACAAGTTAAAGAGTTAGAAGTAATGATTCATAATCTGGTATATCATTTTTTTTTTAAAGATAGAGTTGATTGTAATGTGATGTGCTCTTTAAATTAATTTTAAAATTTACGATAAAATTACAAATCAAATCAAATAAAATCAATTTTATTTATATAGCGCAAAATCACAACAAACAGTTGCCCCAAGGCGCTTTATATTGTAAGGCAAGGCCATACAATAATTATGTAAAAAAACCCAACGGTCAAAACGACCCCCTGTGAGCAAGCACTTGGCGACAGTGGGAAGGAAAAACTCCCTTTTAACAGGAAGAAACCTCCAGCAGAACCAGGCTCAGGGAGGGGCAGTCTTCTGCTGGGACTGGTTGGGGCTGAGGGAGAGAACCAGGAAAAAGACATGCTGTGGAGGGGAGCAGAGATCGATCACTAATGATTAAATGCAGAGTGGTGCATACAGAGCAAAAACAGAAAGAAACAGTGCATCATGGGAACCCCCCAGCAGTCTAAGTCTATAGCAGCATAACTAAGGGATGGTTCAGGGTCACCTGATCCAGCCCTAACTATAAGCTTTAGCAAAAAGGAAAGTTTTAAGCCTAATCTTAAAAGTAGAGAGGGTGTCTGTCTCCCAGGCCTGGCATATGTATTACAGTGTATTCAGGCGGTTTGAGTATTTTCATGTGGACAGAGATATTTCTTGAAATGGTGCCATGTTTACGGAAAACTTTTTGAAAGTGACAAAGAAAAAGATCGTATTGGGAAAGTTCCACAAACCATCACCTCCACAAGGAGCCGGGCTCCCCAAGATGATGGTCAAGAAGTTTTTTCCAGGCTCTTCCTGAAGAGAATCAACTAAGGAATCAGTGATTTTTGAACGTGTGTGAAAGGAATTGAAGCAGCTCAGATGCAGCATGAGGGCATTAGTACTGAGCTCTCGTGGATGTGTGGAAGCTTTGAAGCCCGATGAGCCTGAGTCTGCACTTCATGCCCCTGTTGTCTATTTTCCACTATTGAAATGGACACCAGTAGTAGAAAAAAGATAAATGAGAGAGTGAAAATGACTGAGGAATGGAAAGCATAGTTATGTGCAACAGCAGAATTTAAATGGATCTTTAGCATTTTCAGCTCTGAAACAATAACCACTTAAAATCAAGATCTGATCAGCGAATCAATCAATCAATCAATCAATTTTTTTTATATAGCGCCAAATCACAACAAACAGTTGCCCCAAGGCGCTTTATATTGTAAGGCAAGGCCATACAATAATTATGTAAAACCCCAACGGTCAAAACGACCCCCTGTGAGCAAGCACTTGGCTACAGTGGGAAGGAAAAACTCCCTTTTAACAGGAAGAAACCTCCAGCAGAACCAGGCTCAGGGAGGGGCAGTCTTCTGCTGGGACTGGTTGGGGCTGAGGGAGAGAACCAGGAAAAAGACATGCTGTGGAGGGGAGCAGAGATCGATCACTAATGATTAAATGCAGAGTGGTGCATACAGAGCAAAAAGAAAAAGAAACAGTGCATCATGGGAACCCCCCAGCAGTCTACGTCTATAGCAGCATAACTAAGGGATGGTTCAGGGTCACCTGATCCAGCCCTAACTATAAGCTTTAGCAAAAAGGAAAGTTTTAAGCCTAATCTTAAAAGTAGAGAGGGTGTCTGTCTCCCTGATCTGAATTGGGAGCTGGTTCCACAGGAGAGGAGCCTGAAAGCTGAAGGCTCTGCCTCCCATTCTACTCTTACAAACCCTAGGAACTACAAGTAAGCCTGCAGTCTGAGAGCGAAGCGCTCTATTGGGGTAATATGGTACTACGAGGTCCCTAAGATAAGATGGGACCTGATTATTCAAAACCTTATAAGTAAGAAGAAGAATTTTAAATTCTATTCTAGAATTAACAGGAAGCCAATGAAGAGAGGCCAATATGGGTGAGATATGCTCTCTCCTTCTAGTCCCCGTCAGTACTCTAGCTGCAGCATTTTGAATTAACTGAAGGCTTTTTAGGGAACTTTTAGGACAACCTGATAATAATGAATTACAATAGTCCAGCCTAGAGGAAATAAATGCATGAATTAGTTTTTCAGCATCACTCTGAGACAAGACCTTTCTGATTTTAGAGATATTGCGTAAATGCAAAAAAGCAGTCCTACATATTTGTTTAATATGCACTTTGAATGACATATCCTGATCAAAATGACTCCAAGATTTCTCACAGTATTACTAGAGGTCAGGGTAATGCCATCCAGAGTAAGGATCTGGTTAGACACCATGTTTCTAAGATTTGTGGGGCCAAGTACAATAACTTCAGTTTTATCTGAGTTTAAAAGCAGGAAATTAGAGGTCATCCATGTCTTTATGTCTGTAAGACAATCCTGCAGTTTAGCTAATTGGTGTGTGTCCTCTGGCTTCATGGATAGATAAAGCTGGGTATCATCTGCGTAACAATGAAAATTTAAGCAATACCGTCTAATAATACTGCCTAAGGGAAGCATGTATAAAGTGAATAAAATTGGTCCTAGCACAGAACCTTGTGGAACTCCATAATTAACTTTAGTCTGTGAAGAAGATTCCCCATTTACATGAACAAATTGTAATCTATTAGACAAATATGATTCAAACCACCGCAGCGCAGTGCCTTTAATACCTATGGCATGCTCTAATCTCTGTAATAAAATTTTATGGTCAACAGTATCAAAAGCAGCACTGAGATCTAACAGAACAAGCACAGAGATGAGTCCACTGTCCGAGGCCATAAGAAGATCATTTGTAACCTTCACTAATGCTGTTTCTGTACTATGATGAATTCTAAAACCTGACTGAAACTCTTCAAATAGACCATTCCTCTGCAGATGATCAGTTAGCTGTTTTACAACTACCCTTTCAAGAATTTTTGAGAGAAAAGGAAGGTTGGAGATTGGCCTATAATTAGCTAAGATAGCTGGGTCAAGTGATGGCTTTTTAAGTAATGGTTTAATTACTGCCACCTTAAAAGCCTGTGGTACATAGCCAACTAACAAAGATAGATTGATCATATTTAAGATCGAAGCATTAAATAATGGTAGGGCTTCCTTGAGCAGCCTGGTAGGAATGGGGTCTAATAAACATGTTGATGGTTTGGATGAAGTAACTAATGAGAATAACTCAGACAGAACAATCGGAGAGAAAGAGTCTAACCAAATACCGGCATCACTGAAAGCAGCCAAAGATAACGATACGTCTTTGGGATGGTTATGAGTAATTTTTTCTCTAATAGTTAAAATTTTGTTAGCAAAGAAAGTCATGAAGTCATTACTAGTTAAAGTTAATGGAATACTCAGCTCAATAGAGCTCTGACTCTTTGTCAGCCTGGCTACAGTGCTGAAAAGAAACCTGGGGTTGTTCTTATTTTCTTCAATTAGTGATGAGTAGAAAGATGTCCTAGCTTTACGAAGGGCTTTTTTATAGAGCAACAGACTCTTTTTCCAGGCTAAGTGAAGATCTTCTAAATTAGTGAGACGCCATTTCCTCTCCAACTTACGGGTTATCTGCTTTAAGCTACGAGTTTGTGAGTTATACCACGGAGTCAGACACTTCTGATTTAAAGCTCTCTTTTTCAGAGGAGCTACAGCATCCAAAGTTGTCTTCAATGAGGATGTAAAACTATTGACGAGATACTCTATCTCCCTTACAGAGTTTAGGTAGCTACTCTGCACTGTGTTGGTATATGGCATTAGAGAACATAAAGAAGGAATCATATCCTTAAACCTAGTTACAGCGCTTTCTGAAAGACTTCTAGTGTAATGAAACTTATTCCCCACTGCTGGGTAGTCCATCAGAGTAAATGTAAATGTTATTAAGAAATGATCAGACAGAAGGGAGTTATCAGGGAATACTGTTAAGTCTTCTATTTCCATACCATAAGTCAGAACAAGATCTAAGATATGATTAAAGTGGTGGGTGGACTCATTTACTTTTTGAGCAAAGCCAATAGAGTCTAATAATAGATTAAATGCAGTGTTGAGGCTGTCATTCTCAGCATCTGTGTGGATGTTAAAATCGCCCACTATAATTATCTTATCTGAGCTAAGCACTAAGTCAGACAAAAGGTCTGAAAATTCACAGAGAAACTCACAGTAACGACCAGGTGGACGATAGATAATAACAAATAAAACTGGTTTTTGGGACTTCCAATTTGGATGGACAAGACTAAGAGACAAGCTTTCAAATGAATTAAAGCTCTGTCTGGGTTTTGGATTAATTAATAAGCTGGAATGGAAGATTGCTGCTAATCCTCCACCCCGGCCCGTGCTACGAGCATTCTGACAGTTAGTGTGACTCGGGGGTGTTGACTCATTTAAACTAACATATTCATCCTGCTGTAACCAGGTTTCTGTTAGGCAGAATAAATCAATATGTTGATCAATTATTATATCATTTACCAACAGGGACTTAGAAGAGAGAGACCTAATGTTTAATAGACCACATTTAACTGTTTTAGTCTGTGGTGCAGTTGAAGGTGCTATATTATTTTTTCTTTTTGAATTTTTATGCTTAAATAGATTTTTGCTGGTTATTGGTAGTCTGGGAGCAGGCACCGTCTCTACGGGGATGGGGTAATGAGGGGATGGCAGGGGGAGAGAAGCTGCAGAGAGGTGTGTAAGACTACAACTCTGCTTCCTGGTCCCAACCCTGGATAGTCACGGTTTGGAGGATTTAAGAAAATTGGCCAGATTTCTAGAAATGAGAGCTGCTCCATCCAAAGTGGGATGGCTGCCGTCTCTCCTAACAAGACCAGGTTTTCCCCAGAAGCTTTGCCAATTATCTATGAAGCCCACCTCATTTTTTGGACACCACTCAGACAGCCAGCAATTCAAGGAGAACATGCGGCTAAACATGTCACTCCCGGTCTGATTGGGGAGGGGCCCAGAGAAAACTACAGAGTCCGACATTGTTTTTGCAAAGTTACACACCGATTCAATGTTAATTTTAGTGACCTCCGATTGGCGTAACCGGGTGTCATTACTGCCGACGTGAATTACAATCTTACCAAATTTACGCTTAGCCTTAGCCAGCAGTTTCAAATTTCCTTCAATGTCGCCTGCTCTGGCCCCCGGAAGACAATTGACTATGGTTGCTGGTGTCGCTAACTTCACATTTCTCAAAACAGAGTCGCCAATAACCAGAGTTTGATCCTCGGCGGGTGTGTCGCCGAGTGGGGAAAAACGGTTAAAGATGTGAACGGGTTGGCGGTGTACACGGGGCTTCTGTTTAGGGCTATGCTTCCTCCTCACAGTCACCCAGTCGGCCTGCTTTCCCGGCTGCTCGGGATCTGCCAGGGGGGAACTAACGGCGGCTAAGCTACCTTGGTCCGCACCGACTACAGGGGCCTTGCTAGCTGTAGAATTTTCCACGGTGCGGAGCCGAGTCTCCAATTCGCCCAGCCTGGCCTCCAAAGCTACGAATAAGCTACACTTATTACAAGTACCATTACTGCTAAAGGAGGCCGAGGAATAACTAAACATTTCACACCCAGAGCAGAAAAGTGCGGGAGAGACAGGAGAAGCCGCCATGCTAAATCGGCTAAGAGCTAGTAGCTACGCTAAGCTAGCGGATTCCTAAAAACACGCAAAGCGAATAATGTGTAAATAATTTAGAGGTGATTCAGCAGAAGGAGTGCTTTAGTTAAGGCACGTAAAGATTACACTGGAAAACAAATCGTAATCTAGATAACTAGATCAATCTAACTGCGCAGATCAAACAGCTAACAGATACAGAAAAACACCGCTGTGCTCCGGAACAAGAAGTGATACAATACCGCAGTGAGAGCCGACCACCAGTAGAGTCAAGTAAAAAAGTAAAAAAAAAAAATAAAAAAAAAAATAAAAAGGTAAAAAAGTAAAAAAGTCTTGAAAAAGACTATTAGTTCAAAGTCCAAAGCAGCAGGTAGCAGTCTCTGTGTAAACAGTCCCAACAGAGAGCCAAAATTAACAGATACAGCAAAACACCGCTGTGCTCCGGAACAGGAAGTGATACAATACCGCAGTGTCTATATACATACACACACACCAATGCGAATGGGAATGGAGAGGTTAAGCAGCGATGGTTTGAAGCTCCATTACGATTATAGTGACCGGAAAAAGTTCTGTTATTTGTGCATGCATGTTAGCTTGATTACTCGCTGTACTCTGGCGCTCTACAATGGCAAATGAAGATTTTCGTTGTCATGGCTACATGCGGTAAAGGCGGCAAACTTCCTGAACACTCTGCACATGCACAAAGGCAGGATCCTCTGACCCTGACATGATGACAAAACATATTTGTGCATTGCGCATTGTTTGGGGATATTCAAGTGAGGAGTATAGGGGAGGTGATGGTCAAGTGGATAAGCAGTGGGCTTGAGGCCAGAGGATCCTCGGTTCAAACCCCCATCCGACCAGAAAATCACTAAAGGCTCTTGGGCAAAGTCTTTAATCCCCACGTTGATCCCGCTGTGTCGTGAACGCCTTGCATGGCAGCACCCTGACATCAGTGTGTGTGTGTGTGTGAGAGAGAGAGAGACAGAGAATGGGTGAATGCAAGGCATCAATGTAAAGCACTTTCAGCTTCTGATTCTGATGGAAAAGCGCTATATAAATGCAGTCCATCTATTGGTTACATACTGACGAAACGTCAGTTACAACATTTTGGACATTTGATGTGTTTCTGTGGAAATAATCCATTGTGGAGGACCCCAGCAGCTGGAGAAAGCCATTGTACGCCCACTTTTCAGGAGGTGAGGACAGACTGGTTTTCTCCCTGGCTGGTTACTATCCAGGACCAGGGGAGGTTCCTTGACGTAACGTGTCATTGGTAAGAGGCATGGAAGAACATATAATGATACATAATTACATCGCCATTCAAAACAAATTATTCTGAAGTGCAAATTATAATTGTTATTACCAAATTCAAAGTGGTCTTTTCCCAAGTTGTGTCTGCAGACACAAGAAAAGAGAAAAGTGCTTTTTTCCTTTATGGTTTCAGTTGGATTTTGATCAAACGTGGCTGGACCTTACATTCAAGAGTGTTCTAGGCTTTTTCTGACAGAAACAATTCTTTCAAAGTTCACCCTTAATGGCTACTCTGACATTATATACAGGAAAGGCCTTGACAGTGCACTCTGTGTAACCATGGAATATTCACATGTACAAGTAAAATAAAATAAAATAAAACTTGGTCTGTGCACCCAGTGTGCACACCAAAGTCTAAATACACTGCCAGTTCAAACATAGATTCTGTTTCCCAGGTCGATTAAGCTGACAGTGGATAAGTGCAGTACAGCACCGCCACCAAAGGCAATGCAACACCAAGTGGAAGCATAACATTAATCTGTGTTCCAAAAAAAAAAGTGTGGTGAAAATTGAGAAAACCTGTGCAAATATAGAAAACCCAAACAGCACAGGCACAAATTTGACATGACTGCTGCAAAAAATGAGATGCAAAGAATTAAAACATGAAACAATTATTTTACTGCTGGACTGTTCAAATGCACTGTGAATACATTAATAGAACAAAACGCTACTGTTAGCTTAAGAGTAAAGTCATCAATAAATTCAACTTACTCACCTCTGTTGACCTGGTATTTGCTGTAGCCCATGATGCATTGAACGGTGTACTGAACATATAGCAGTAATGGAAAAATACTACTGTGAGACTGTGTAAACCTATAAGGAGGAGAGAGATGTTGAGAACTATCTACAGTAGTGTTCAGAATAATAGTAGTGCTATGTGACTAAAAAGATTAATCCAGGTTTTGAGTATATTTCTTATTGTTACATGGGAAACAAGGTACCAGTAGATTCAGTAGATTCTCACAAATCCAACAAGACCAAACATTCATGATATTCACACTCTTAAGGCTATGAAATTGGGCTATTAGTAAAAAAAAAGTAGAAAAGGGGGTGTTCACAATAATAGTAGTGTGGCATTCAGTCAGTGAGTTTGTCAATTTTGTGGAACAAACAGGTGTGAATCAGGTGTCCCCTATTTAAGGATGAAGCCAGCACCTGTTGAACATGCTTTTCTCTTTGAAAGCCTGAGGAAAATGGGACGTTCAAGACATTGTTCAGAAGAACAGCATAGTTTGATTAAAAAGTTGATTGGAGAGGGGAAAACTTATACGCAGGTGCAAAAAATTATAGGCTGTTCATCTACAATGATCTCCAATGCTTTAAAATGGACAAAAAAAAAACAGAGACGCGTGGAAGAAAACGGAAAACAGCCATCAAAATGTATAGAAGAATAACCAGAATGGTAAAGGCTCACCCACTGATCAGCTCCAGGATGATCAAAGACAGTCTGGAGTTACCTGTAAGTGCTGTGACAGTTAGAAGATGCCTGTGTGAAGCTAATTTATTTGCAAGAATCCTCCGCAAAGTCCCTCTGTTAAATAAAAGACATGTGCAGAAGAGGTTACAATTTGCCAAAGAACACATCAACTGGCCTAAAGAGAAATGGAGGAATATTTTGTGGACTGATGAGAGTAAAATTGTTCTTTTTGGGTCCAAGGGCCGCAGACAGTTTGTGAGACGACCCCCAAACTCTGAATTCAAGCCACAGTTCACAGTGAAGACAGTGAAGCATGGTGGTGCAAGCATCATGATATGGGCATGTTTCTCCTACTATGGTGTTGGGCCTATATATCGCATACCAGGTATCATGGATCAGTTTGGATATGTCAAAATACTTGAAGAGCTCATGTTGCCTTATGCTGAAGAGGACATGCCCTTGAAATGGGTGTTTCAACAAGACAATGACCCCAAGCACACTAGTAAACCAGCAAAATCTTGGTTCCAAACCAACAAAATGAATGCCTCGCAGATGTGAAGAAATCATGAAAAACTGTGGTTATACAACTAAATACTAGTTTAGTGATTCACAGGACTGCTAAAAAAGTAGTTTGAACATAACAGTTTTGAGTTTCTAGTGTCAACAGCAGATGCTACTATTATTGTGAACACCCCCTTTTCTACTTTTTTTTTTACTAATAGCCCAATTTCATAGCCTTAAGAGTGTGAATATCATGAATGCTTGGTCTTGTTGGATTTGTGAGAATCTACTGAATCTACTGGTACCTTGTTTCCCATGTAACAATAAGAAATATACTCAAAACCTGGATTAATCTTTTTAGTCACATAGCACTACTATTATTCTGAACACTACTGTAAACTACATAGAGGAACCAAGCTGAAGCTACAATCAATGAAGGTGTAGGAAAGAATAAGGGGAGGAAATAAGGTGTAGGCAAAGGCTTAGGGAAGAGGCCACCTGGGGGACAATCCAGTTTTATGCGAGAACACCGAATGCTCATGGGGAAGTATGAAGAAGAACAAAACGGGTTGAATTTGGTGTTTATTAATCTGGAGAAGATTTTTCATACTGTGCCAGAGCAAGAGGTTTTGTGGTGCATGACGGAGAAAGGATAACCAGAAGAGTCTGTCGTCACTGTGGCAATTGTCTCGATAGCGAGGAAGATTGTCTCGTGACTGATTCCTGAACAGGACGGTGGACACGGAGATGACTGAAGAAGCCCAGTCTTGATGTGCGCTGCAGGCTTCTGCTGGTCAGGATCTTTTCTCTCGCCGTCGTCTTTATCCTCGGTGTTGTTTGTCCACATTTTTTTTCCCTTAAGACTTCCACCCCTGTGTGGATCACTGCTTGCCATCTGGCTCGGTCCCTTGTTTGCTCTTCTCAGGTCTTCCAGACGATGGAGCAGTGGCCCTTGTAGCATTTCTTCTTCCCTCCTTTTTCTTTGTTCAGCTGGGAGAAGATCTGCATGGTATGGATTATTTGGCATGTTTGAAAGAAGGATGTTGGAAGCCACGTCCTACTTAACTCAACAAAATTGCAGTTTGAGGAGGTCTGCATCAGGGATCATCTTTAAAATTGTGCCTTTTTGATCTGGATATGCATTTGGCTATTTTTGGGATTAAAGATCAGCTCCACTTGTGTTTGCTTTTTCAGATGGCAATGTTTGACACTGTGCAGCACCAGGAGAAAGTTGTAAAGAGGAAGCTGTGAGAATGAAGGAAGGGACAATATTTATGGTTAAAATTAAGCTCAGGATGCAGAGGTTAGACTGCAAGGACAGGTACTAAAAAGACTGAATAAGTTTAAATAACTAGGATCAATGAAAGCCAAAGATCGAAGGTAGGATGGAGAAATCACTCACACAGTGCAGTCTCAATGGACCAAGGTAGGGGTGGAGGGTATATGTACCCAAAGGACCAAGGTATGGGTTAAAAGTCAGGTTTATACCAACTCTAAGACAGAGAATGATGTATGAAGCCAACACATGGGCAGTGAAGGGAGTGCAGGAGAAGACGTATAATGCTGAGATGGACGTGTTGAGGAAAAAATGGTAGACAGAAGAAGAAATGAGAGAATCATGCGGGATGGCAGATTGAGATGGTTTGGACATGAAGATAATTCATTGAAGAAGACATTATTTTGAAGCAAAACAGCATTTCAGCAGAGGATAAAGGTGCCCGCTTTGTTCCACCGGCTGCCATGCGTTCTGCGCTGGACGAGGCATACAAAATAATTATTTCATAGCAGATGAATCATTTTCACTGCATGGTGGCTGCTGAAAACGGCTCTAATTGCTTCCTGAATCACAGAGATGCGCTCCAGCAACAGCCGTTCACACACGCGCGCACTGAATGAGCTAGAGAACGTATTTGGAGCCATCTTAAAAGGTAATTATTTGTCATGTTTACATTGTCATGGCTTGGTAAAACAGTTGCATGCTTTTTCCTTCTTGTGTGCAGCTGTAAAAGTATGTTTATGATCGATTTAACATCTTGTTATAATACTTCAGACGAGCTGCACTCTGTTGCGGTGCGCTGACGCAACCACTCACTCTGTTCACTTCTTCTTTAATCCACTTGACGAGCTGCACGTAGTATTGGTGAGCAGATCACGCCACGTTGCACGACATTTATGCGTGAAAGATTTTTTGAACATTTCAAAATTCTGTTTGTGCAATTGCACGCGCCAGCACCCCTCTCACGTTCAGTCTACACCCGTTAAAGACAAGTTTACTCTCCTGCACGACGCAGGTTGAGCAAGTGCATGCATCAAAGACATGCAAGTGTCAGCGCACATTAACAAAGACAACATATTTGGTGTTTAAACACAACATAATGTCACAGTGTTTGCTTTCTCATCCACTGTGAAAAGTGTGGCTTCAACTGGACAGGTGTGATGTGGTTGTTCTTAACCCGAGGTGCTGCTGAAATTCTGTTCTTCTCTTATCTACACTGGAAATGGCAAGCTGTTAAAACATTTACACAGCTTTAAGTGCCGCCACACTTTGCTACCATGCAAATGAAGTGTTAGGAACTCCAGCGCTAAGTGAGTGTCAGCCTCTCTGCAGAGCGAGGTCTGTTTGGCGTAGGCTGGTGAGACAAAGAAAACCATAACTGCATTTCAGAAGCAGAGAGAAGACTGAGAAGTGCGAAGCAAAAGGTGAGACTGTTGCGGAAAATGAGAGGAAAAACAGGCAGCTGCTGAATTGGAGCGTACAAGGCCAAGAGATGCTCGTTTGAGTGGATGAAGGAATGGGTTAAAATCAAAGTAATTTTTGATTGTATCACTTTTAATAAAAACTGGAGAAGGAAAAATCAGATCAGGTATTAAGATTTATAGTTACTGAAATCATGAAGCAGGAAAGCAATTTACACGGAGACGGTTGCTGTTCACCCATTACAATGAGAACAATGACTCAAAAGCATCTTTATCATGGGCTGAAACACGTTTATTTTCTTGCAGTATTCAATTTTGCGTTATGTTTGAATAAAAAATAAAGCAACTGATATGCAAATGCTGATCCATATTTCTGTCCACTTCTGATCGAGTAACAAATGCATAACATCTACCATGGCCCTACATATTCATTGACTTGAAATGTACATGTATCCATCCACCAACTCATCTCAAGAAAACTGTCTGTAAAGCCCCTTTCACACCAGACCTGTGTCGAGTTGCATTGTGCTGCGTATCTAGTACGCAGGAATGGCTGCGTATACTGCGCGGGGGGGGGGGGGGGGGGGTGCTTTGGCCCACCTCTTCTTCTTCTGTGGTTTTGAAGCTTCACTGCCAGCAAAGTTCAGCAGATTAATAAAATCTAGCAATGCAGGTATGTACTGATAAAAAAACCTAAAAGGATTTTTCACTGGACTGGCGTAGGGTAGTGTGCAATTGCGGAGGCTTGGTGTACAGCAGTGGAGTGTTGCATGCACTTTCGTAGAGCTCTGCATCCAGTGCTCTACACTGAAAGTCCACAAAAAATTAAACTTGATTAAATGTTTAATTTTTTTGCATCCATTTTGGGGACCACTTTGCATCCCTCAGCATACTGCCATGTAGGGCTGCAGAAGCTCGGTGTAGTCGGTACTAAGGATGTCTCGGTCCGATCACGATCGGAAATTGGGCCTGATCACGTGGTTTCAGACTTTTTTTGTAATTCAAATATTTATTGAAGTTTTACATTTTATAACAACTTAAATGAAACAATAAACAGCCAAACCACAAAAAATAAAATAACATAAAATAATAAAAATAAATAAAGTAAAAAGTGAGGTTTCGTGCAGATATTTGCATTTAACAAAGCGGTACAATTTAAGTTGTGGATATGTAGGTCAAAAATGATCCCATTGTTCCAGTCTGGCTTCATTTTTACATTTAGCCAGTCTTCCCAACATCTTTTCACAGGCAACATTTTCAACCATTTTTTCTTTCCACACTGTAAGCGTTAGGCTACGAGAGTCTTTCCACAATTTTAGAATAAGGCGGGCACATGTCACAAATGCAGTATTTAGCACAACAAATGTATGTCTGTCTAGCAGTGGAACTTCTTTTCTGTCTCCAAGCAGGCAAAGTCTCTGTGATTTTGGCAGGACAAAAGATATCCAGCCCTGAAGATAGTTCAGCACGTTGTTCCAAAACACAGAAACCAATGGACATTCCCAAAGGGCATGCACCAAAGTACCTTTAGTAACTTTACATTTCCAACAAAGATCATTTCTGCTAACACCCATCCTGAAAGGTCTAGAGAGACTGTAATAATATCGACTGAGAATCTTGTATTGGGTAAATTTACCTCTAGCTTCTCTAATGTGCAACCCATTATTTGAAATAATTGAATCCCATGTAACATCATCCAATGTGCACCTCAAATCCTTTTCCCAAATAGTTTTCAGGCTCTTGCCTGTATTATCTTTACTCCAAGGGCAAGTACTGTACCTTTTTGAAGCTCTGCACAACAATGGGGGTAGTTATAGAAAGAGCTCGACTGGATTTTTTGCTTGTAACAACTTGACCTTTTCTTTTAAACAATCTCTTATTTGTAAGTATTTCCAAAAATACCCCTGACCCTCAAAGTTATATTTAATTTTAATATCTTCATACAACATGAATGCCCCTGCCTCCAATAAATCACCCACAGTTCGGATTCCTTTTCTCAACCATTTTGCCCAGAAGACAGTCTGCTTACCAATTCTAATTCTAGAATTATGCCACAAGGGGGCATATTTTTGCAAATATGGAATCAGCTTGTATTTCTTATGTACCTCCCTCCATACCATTTTTGAAAATTTCAATATAGGGTTTTGCATCTTATAATGTTCAGTTAACTTTTGTGAGAATGCCTCAATTGGAGTAAATGGGGATGTGAGCTCTTGTTCTATTAAGATCCAATCCAGTTCATTCTTCCCTGCCCAATGTTTGGCCAATCTGGACATCTCAAAAGAAATACTGTAGTGCTCTATATTGGGCAGGGCCAGTCCCATTTCTTTTTTTGGTTGACACAGTCGTTTAATATTAATACGGGGTTTGCCACCATTCCAGAGAAATGTTTTTATCATATTGTTATAACTTATTAACATTGAAGGTGGGATGCACAGAGGTAGCATTCCAGTAAAATCATTTGTAAGTGGAGCAATGACCATTTTTACACTCTTTACCCCACAATGTCAAATTTAACCTGCTCCATTCATCCAAATTGACCTTAATTTTGTTTAGCACTTTTCCCAAATTGTCAGTCATAATATTATCAACATCTGAGTTTAACTCAATTCCCAAATATTTAATTCCTTTCTCTAACCATTTAAATTTGGAACCAAATAAACCACTGCAAGTGTGGGAGACTGGCATCACTTCAGATTTGTGCCAGTTAATTTTGTACCCAGAGAACACTGAATAGTTATCAATTACTTCTAATAAAGTGGTAATAGATTTATTAAGATCTTTACTTAACACCAGGATGTCATCTGCGTACAAAAACAATTTATGTTCCCTGGCTCTCCCGATTACACCTTTAATTCTTGGGTCTTCTCTTATTTGAATGGCCAAGGGTTCTAAAAAAATTGTGAACAAAAGCGGGTTTAAATTACACCCCTGTTGAGTTGATCTGGAGATATTAAAAAATTGAGAAAGGATGCCATTGGTAAACACTGCTGCCTTTGGCCAAGAGTATAAGGTTTGTATCCATCTGCAAAAATGATCTCCAAACCCAAATTTTTTCATGGCAGTGAATAAAAACTCCACTCTACCCTGTCGAATGCCTTTTGGGCATCTAAGGATATAGCTAGAACAGGTTCAACATTATTTTTATTTAACCATAAGAGATGTAGTAATCTCCTAATGTTATCAGAGGCCGATCTATTCTTTATAAATCAAACTTGATCTTTATGAATTATTTGTGGCAGAATCATTTCTAATCTTGTTGCTAGAACTTTAGATAATATTTTACAGTTGGTATTTAATAAACTTATTGGCCTATAATTGGCTACCTCAGTTGTGTCTTTGTCACCTTTTGGAATTAGTGTAATTACGGCCTGGTTAAAAGTTTCAGGGAGTGTTCCATATTCAAAAGCTTCGGTTAAAACTTCAGTTAGGAAAGGGGAGAGTAAGTCAGTGAACCTCTGATAAAATTCAGCTGTGAATCCATTGATTCCAGGTGATTTCCCAATTTTCATTGTGCAGACTGTGTTAAGAGTTTCCAACTTGTCCTTGAACTCATGTGAAATCTTTGGTATTGGTATTTTATCAAAAACGTTATTTAGCTGTTCATTACTAGCCTTAGTTTCAGATGTATACAAATTTTGATAAAATGTTTTAAAGGTCATATTAATGTCTGAGGAAGAAGAAATTAATTTCTCATCCTTTTTAATGGCAGTGATAACATTCTGGCTCTCCATTTTTTTTTAGCTGTTTTGCCAGTGATCTCCCTGTTTTTTTCCCCATTTTCATAGAAATTTGTTTTCAGGTGAAAAAGAGCGTACTCTGCCTTTTTGTTATAGAATTCATGGAGACTAAACTTAAGCTGACAAATTTCTTTAAATTTATTATCATCAAATTTCATTGCTAATTGTTTTTCCAGTTCGCTAATCATCTTTTCCAAGTTTTTAATTCTAGTCTTATTTTCTTTAACTTTCTTGGAGCTATGACCTATACATTTTCCACAAACGAAGGCTTTAAGAGCATCCCACACAATGGAAAGTCTCTCAGTAGATCCTACATTTATCTCCAAAAAATTTTTAATGTCTTCTTTCAATGCAGAAACAAATTTTTCATCTTGCAGTACGCTTGAATTTAATCTCCATCTACCTTTCCGATTTTTCTCAACCTGTATATTTATGTGTAGTTCCACAGGTGCATGGTCAGTTATGGCAATAACGCCTATTTCACAGTTTACAACCAGGTTAGCACTTGAATTGGAAATCAAAAACTAATCTATTCAGGAATATGTTTTGTGTGAATGGGAGTAGAATGTGTATTCCTTTTCAAAAGGATATACAAGTCTCCAGATATCAATTAAGCCCATTTCTTCTTTTAGTGAATCTAATACTAACCCTGTTCTAGTCACCATGGTTACATTAGTGGCACTCCTATCAATGCATTCATCTGGTACATTATTAAAATCTCCACCCAATAAAATATGTCCCTCTGTATCTTGGAGTATCTTATTAACTTTATGTATGAAATTAGGTTCATCCCTTTTTGGGGCATAAATATTACACAGGACAACTTTAATTCCATTGATTAATGCCTGAAGGCATAGCAATCATCCATCTTCATCCTTAATCTGATTTAACAAAACAAAATTTTGTTTTTTATTGACAAGTATAACCCCATGGCTTTTGCTTGATACCGAATTGTGAAATACTTTCCCAACCCAATCCCTTTTCAACTTTAAAGCCTCATTTTCATTTCTTGAATATAAGCAATATCAGTGTTAAGAGATTTGAGATAGCAGAGTATTTTTTTCCTTTTGATAGTTGTGCCACATCCATTTATATTCCATGATACAATATTAACAGCCGTTGTGTCAAATATTCCTCAGCAAATGATGTAGGTGCCCTGTGTTTCTCCATCGACAATAAATAAACATACATTGACAGCTTTGTGTATACCAGGATGTGAATAAGATGAATACCTCACTTAGAAAACCTTTAACATAACCAAGAAAAAAGAAATAAAAATATAGCGCTGTACTAAAAAAGGAACATGACAGAGCAAACGCCCTCTCGGCACGGTTATGTTGTCTCTGGTCCGTGTGGGTCCCGCAGACAGCGATCTCCTCTCCTCTGCTGTCCATGCGACACCTCAGCGATCCCATCCCGTCTTGTAAATGTATTTATCGACTCTCTCCCATCTGTGTTATTCATTGGCTCCTCAGGCATTTTCACCCAAGATGTTCTCCCGTATGAACTTCTCTGCTTCCTCTGCATCATCAAAGCTCTTCTGCTGATCTCTCCATGTGAATCTGAGTGTAGCTGGGTGGGCGAGGGTGTGTTTCACCTGGTTTTGCCACAGCATTTTCATCGCTGGGTGGAAGAGTTTTCTTTGTGCAGCGTGCTCCACAGTCATGTCTTCGTAGAAAGACAGATGACAGTTCTGCCAGTGCACTCCTTTCTTCTGTTTGGTGGCTGCAATGACTTTCTGTCGCGCAGTGAAGCGATGAAATCTCACAAGAACGATTCAAGGGGGCTGGCCAGGACCAGGGCGCGATCTCAGACTTCTGTGGCTTCTTTCAATCTCAAATTCATCTCCATGTATCTCCAAGCCCTCAGCCAGTATTTTCTTCACACAGTCAGTCACAGTACCGCCTTTCTCCAAACCTTCTTTCAGCCCAATAAGCCGGATATTATTCCTGCAGCTTCTATTCTCCTGGTCGTCAACATGGGCCCGGAGTTCTCTGAAGTATTTACCGTTGTCGTCAACTATACTCTTCAACTTATCTTCCACGTCTGAGATGCGGCCCTCAGCTTCAGTCATCCAGATTTGGGTCGCGTTCATAGCACTCTTCAACTCAACCATGTCTGACTTAATGAGTGATACATCGGCTGCAACCCCATTCAGAACTGCCCCCACCTTAGTCATTTCTGTGAACAAGGCACTTATATCCATCTTTGGTTCACCTTCATAGCTAGTAGAGTTAGCATTGGTATTACTATTATTTGAGCCAGTGTTAGCATCCCCCACTGTAACTGTGTGCAAGCGACTTTGAACAGTCTTTTTCTTGGTTGCTGTGGCCATTTTTCAGAAAATGTCATGCAAAATAGCTCAAGGAAGTATTACCATCCATTCGAAGGTCGTTTTGTGAGAGAGTGAGTAGTTTAAAGATAATATTAGTGAGACGGAGTTCGGAGCTCAACTACGGTGCAGCCATTCCCTGGTACCTCATCACGTGACTCCACATGGTTTCAGACTTGATCGAAATCGGACGTTGCATCCCGATCAGGAATCCGATACAGATTTTATTACAAGCTCATTATTGCAGATTAATGGTCCTTTCACGCGTCGGAAGCGTTAGAGGCGTCAAAGGCATCAAGAATTGTTCTAAAAAGCATTATTTTCAATAAGACATTGGTTTTTAGAGGCATCAGAAGTGTCGCATCAAAAGCTGAACTAAAGCGACGCTTCTGACGGGAGCGCGCATTGCCAGCAGGCTGACGCGGTCAAAGTTCAACCCAATCTTTTTTTAAATTTTATTATTATTATTGGTTTATTGAACAAAAGAAAAAATATAACAAGTTCAACCCAATCCAACTTTCGACTCTCTGAGCTGTGACGTAGCTTTGCGCTGTCCAATGGGAATGACGCGTCGTGCCAAAACACAGAAGACTACTGGCAGAAACCACTGATCTGTAAAAACAAGAGCAGTTTTCTTAAGAAAAACCCTTGGAAATGTTTTTTGTTGTTGTTTGTTACCTCAAAATTTCTGATTACTGTTAAAAAAGTTTAGAACACCTGTAATCAAAACAGCTAAATCAATAAATGGTTCTTTAGAAACTTTTCATCTGGAAATTAAAGCCACCTGTTATTTCAGAATATATAATTTCTTGTTTAACATAAGGAACCTTGGACATTTATTTTTAGACAAATAAAATAACATGGAAATTTGTCCTTTTTTAAAGTCTGGTAGATTATTACTTGATTGTTCAAGCTACCTCAAGGAGAAGTGCACTGTTTAAGTGATTTAAATGAAAATATCATACATTTAGCATTTGTTCATTGTTCATTCAGTTTTTTAAAGTATTGGATCGGGACTCGGTATCGGCAGATAGTCAAAATCAGATGACTCGGAATCGGATCGGGTCCAAAAAAACCTGATCGGGACATCCCTAGTCGGTACGCTATGTTACACAACTCTACATTGGCCCAGTGTGAAAGGGGCTTAAAAGTGATGAATAAATTTTTATGTTTAGAATAAATTGCCCCCACCCCAAAGTTTTTTGTTTATGTGTTGCAGGCATTAAATGCAGCAGTGGATGTGGATCACGCAAAATATTTTTGTAAATTTCATTTTCCATATCGTCCCAAATTTAGTTTGTCCAATTACTTATGGCCTCTGAACATGGAGGGACTATGTACAAAAATGGCTGCAATTCCTAAATGGTTAATGTGATATTTTTGTTAATCCCCTTGAATTAAAGAAGAAGGTCCACATGACAAGCACGTCTTGACTGCTTCATTTCAACTCCATTGGCATAATGTACAGGAGCAAAATCATGGACACGTTTGGGAACTTTATCATAATCCTGATCCATTTTTCTTCATTGCTGTTTTGTCTGTCTGTTGTATGCAGAAGACATAATAAGAAATAATAATGTCTGGAAAGAGAAACCTGCACCCAGCCTGCTGACACCACTGAACATATGGCCAATCAATACACAAGACAGTCCGACTGTCAGAGTTGGTAAGTTACAAGAGATATCTGGGCCTACTTTCCTTGGTTTCATTGTCAAAACAACGGCTTGAAGCTATTTTCACAATCTGAACAATCTGTTGGAGAAAGCACAGTATGCAAGCAGCCTGAAAACAGGTTCAGCCTGCTTCATGCGTCATACGGATCTCGTTGTCCCTGAAACAGACCATCTGTGCGCCAGGACATTTGTGGTTCTTATGTTCTTTCATGACAGCCAAGCACGATGACAGCATCTTAGTGCCAGGGCTACAGTGGTGCATTAAGCCAGAGAATCACAAAAAAAAAAAAAGGGTGAAAAAAAAATAGGAAAATGCAGAAGAAGCAAGTCTAGCACTTTCTTGCTTCTTTCGCCAGTTTCCTGCCAGTGTGATCTGCCATTATTTGTTTTTCTGTTTCTCCCTCCCCAAACAGGAAAAAAGCAAAAAGAGGCACAAAAGATATTTTTGATGCACTCGTGCCAAAAATTTTCATACCCACATTCTCCATTTGACTCACTTTGTCAACTGTTGGTTGCGTAAACAGGAGCGTGACCCCCGCGTGTGGCTGCCATGGCTGGTAGCACTGTTTCCCATTGTCACGGTTGTATGTCTGTGTCCTTGCAAAGCATGAACCAGGCCAAAGGCTGCAGGGTCCTATGCCAAGCCTGGAAAGAGACAATGTGCTCACAGCTCTGCTGCAACCTGCCCTTTCCGTCACATGGCCAACGGGTTCAACAGACACTTCCGTCATAGCCAAGAGCAGGTGAAGCACACAGCAAAGGCCGACGGGGGGGCTGGCCCAGAGAAATGTAGTAGATATGATGGCCATTATGGTAATAGGCGAGCGGTCTGTCAGGGACGTGTCAGTAGCAAGGAACAGAGGAGTGCTGCATGAGGTTAGCCAACTAAACACGAGCGCATCTCCAGGGAAGCAGCTCATTAAAATATGCAGCGTGGTGAGTAAATACGCTGCGTGTGGAGGTGGCAGGGAAAAGTAGTTTGATTTGTGACAAATGTAATTTCATTGTGGTTAGTGTGTAGTTTGTATGCATATGTCACCATATGCATGCATGTTTGTATGTGTGCATACATGTGTGTCTGTGTGCAGGAGATAAAGGGGGGCTGCTGCCGCTGATGGCAATAGGCCTAGGCCAAGGCCTTTCTAGAATGCTCCTCATTAACAGCTCATAATGGCTGGCAACACGCTGGTGTCACCCTGGCTCAGTCTCATTAGCAGCTGACAGCGAGGTGGGGAGACGAGTGGACGCTGGCATCAACCCACCTGCAGACGTACAGCATGGAAGCTAAATGGGGGGAGAGGAGAATGTTCCAGGGAAGAGCTGAGCGGAGATAGGTGACACAAAAAAAGGGGGGGGGGGATCCACATCTCAGTAGATTTAATTAAAACTGGGGTGAACAGATGGGGAAGACGGAGTGATGTCCAACAGGAGACAGCTCATCTGTGCGGGCTTCTCTGCGCAAGTGTTTTTTTCTTTCTGTTTTTAACAGAAAGATATTTTAGCTCAAGAACTGCCTGGAAAGAGCTTATGGAGTCATGAGGTCGCTGGGCAGTGGTGTTTGGTGATGCTGATACCTTTATACTCAAAGGAAAGTCCAAGTCTTCAGGATATTGGTGCTTCTTGTCTTAAAGTTTGGTTGTGAGAACTGGATACTATCCAGAAACCAAAGATTTGGAGGATCTTTGGGTACCACTGAAATGACTCCGAAGAGAAGTATCACGTGCACTGTAAGGAAACATCAGCTATGACTCTGTTTTGAGGAAACAGCCAAGAGGATGCTCACGTATCTTTTAGGAGTTGGGGATGAACCAGAGGTCTGCCTGGGTGGTTGCCATCCAGGACCCAGGACGGTTCCGTAGTATGGTGGATGCAATGATGCGTGGTACCAGTGAAAACTTCCTGACTGGACCTTTGCAAGACAATGTCATTGTTATCAGAAGATCCCAATTCAATACATCCATCCTAGCAGTGTGATAAACTAAAAGTAGAATTAAACAGCATATAACTGGGTCGAGAAAGTGGAGGCTGGGCCTTCAGTTTGCTGTAGATAATTATGGGATGGCCTAGTGCTGCCCAGGCTAGTACTAGGTCTGGTGTGTGGTTGTGCTATAGAGTGGCTAAGTCCCTATTAAAAGATAATCCAGTCAAACCTCACATAAAATAAAAGAACTATTTGTTCAAAATAGAGACCCTCCAACCCCAGAGCTTTCCAGACAAAGAGGAAGGTCACTCTGTGTTGGGTTTTAGATTAAAAAAGAGATCAAGCCTGCCTGTGGCTCCGTTTTCGCCGTTCTCCCAAAAGAAGTTGGTTTTCATTCAAATGTAATCACTACCACACAGTAATATGACCTTCATGGCTGCATGTTAAAAGGAGCAAAAGCAAAGCATTCAGCTCCTTCGGTCCCCGTGGCCATTCCAGATTAAACAAAAGGATCATAGAGACAAGCAAAAAAACAAAACAAAAAACACCAAATGAATTCAAAGCGTTGCAGAATACCTGCATATGCAGAGTAGAACTGTTAAAACGTAACGGTCTCTGGCTGATGTTTTGCTGCCAACAGCGTGATCATAAGCTTATGGCAACACGGGTCACAATCACACAAACACACACACCACTGAACCAAAAATAAAAAGAATCTGCACAACAATGTAACGCAACGATGCAGCTACTTTTACATTTTCTTCAGAAATGTTATGCTTTAGTTCAACTCCCTGCTACATTAATCTCATTATCCTTTGAACCTTTTCACTGTTAATGCCAAATGCAATTTGTATTCTGAGGCCAGGCAAAAAGCTCTAAACTGATTATCGCAATTTGAACCGTGGCAGTCCTAGATATTGTTGAACCTGAAAGCGCCATCTAGCAAGTGAATGGGCTTCTCATATGCCTTCTGAGTTTCATGACACAATGTTGCGTCTGCTTTGCAAGGGATAAATTAAGCGTGTGAAAGTCTAAGCAAAGCCCTCATTTTCCAGTTAATCAAATCTCTCCCTAATCAAATTAGCGCACATAATTCCTCTGGATGCATGGTACAAAAACAGCATTATCCTTGTCTCCAGAGCTGAAAGGCAGGGAATCAGCGTGGTGCCTCTCTCTCCTCTGCATGAGCGGACCTCAATGCAGAGGGCGGCCAGAGTGAGGCGGCGGGTGAAGGGAGCAGGGGCGGAGGGGAAGGGCACAGCTCTTCCCAGTGGCCTAACAGAGAAAGGCAAGGCCGGGATAAACTTTGGCACCATTTAAGTTCCCAGCTCATTAAAAATCCTGGCTCAGTGGCCACCTCCAGGGAGCATTGGAGCGTTGGCTAATGAGATACTTGTTTAATTTTCTTTCAAAGGGCTGGACATCTGTGACCCCCCCCAGCCCCCCCACCCATCCACAAACCCCTGCGGTCCCTCCCTCTTCTCCTTCAGCCTTCAACCCCCCATGCCTCATCTTTTTCTTCAAACCTAACACAAAGCCCATCTATCAATAGGCCGCAGGCCTCTATCTGGTTTGATGAAGTGTCTCTCATTGAATGAGGCAGATAATGCATTTGGAGGAGTGCAGAACAATCGCCATTAACTCTGATCTCTCCCTCTGAACAGTCAAAGCCCATCATGGAAATTCAATAGTGGTCAAGCTAAATGGATAAATGTTCACAGTGCACCGTAGAGTTCTAATTGATTTCCCTTCATGAGATAATCCACTCACCTCAATAGTGGGCCTCGCCACTCCCTTTCACCCCACCAGACTTGTGTAGAAATACTAAGGAACATAAACTGAATGGCTCATAGGTATTCATCAATTTGAGGGTGGTGGGGACCATCACTCCCTCCTGATGGAGTGGAGGAGTCCTGAGCCTATTGTGCGTGATCAGCCAAGCTCTGCCACACTGACCTTTCTTGTAGCGTCGGCCTCTGTATCCCTGCCCCATCACACATTGGGAGACATTAAAAGGCATCTCACTATCAGACTCCGTAATTGGAATTCAAAGCAGCAAGTGCCGCGTCTCTCTTCGTTGGTCACTTCTACTTATTTCATAATGCACCTCGATTCTTTCACTACTTGAGCTGTCTGACTCATATTTGCACCTTGATGCTCTCTTAATGTGTAAGAACAGAGGCGGAATACAAATGCGCCACTTCAGCTGCCACGCTTTCCTGCTTGTCTCCATCCACGTCATCTTCCACTAACATCTTATCTTCAGAAAGGACAAAGACGTGAGCAAGGGAAAGGCAGGTGATAAAGCAGATGTATCAGAGACCCAGTTAAAAGGCTTCCTGAAAACATTTGTCAATTTGGACAATGTAAACAGGCAGTAACAATGTGTCATGAGGTTAGCGGGTCAACCCCATGGATCATGCATCAGCTGGCACGTGGTTTTTGTTCTGCTCAGCCTGTCAAAGCAGGGCCAAAGGCTGTGAACATAAGTGTGTGTGTGTGAGAACGATGTGAAGAAACAGAGGCCTTCTGGGTAATGATAACTAAAACACTGTGTTATTAATAGATGGACACTAGAACGCATCACCTGGGCAGTTTAATGGCCCATTACCATGGTATTAAAAAAGCCTTAAAAGTGTATTCTCTTCTAAATATTTTGCCATTTAAGTCCTAAAAATAATGTTCTTTGGCACCACTCTAGTTTTGTTCTAGTGTCTAAATGAAGGATTCATAATCATACAAGGTGCATTCAAAAAGTATCCTTCCTTATTTTATCCCACAGAAACAAATGAAGCGTGCAAGTTGACATTTGGTGGGGAGGTGTAGGGAACCTTCTTGCGTATACGTGAATATTTTTTTCCCGTGTGCAGAGCACATCAGTCACTAGCAGTCAGGCTTGGAGGGAAAACGTGTAATTAGCACCCGTCAGATTCACATTTGCTATAACATGATGGAATGACTTGAGCAAAGGTATTGAATCAAATTTTGCCAAAAGCTTGGTGATTCAGCAGGCTTTTGGCGATGATGCCATGACTATAATGCAAAAAAAATGGGTGAAGAGGGAGAGGGAAGCACGTTCCACCATCCACAAGTTCAAATCACCAAGTGATTAGCAGAATATGGACTTTGCTCATGGACCATCCAAGAACTTGTGGATGAGATCGGGATAAACACAGGTTTGGTACATTCCATTTTGATGAAGGATTTTGGGCCTGCAGAGAGTGTCAGTGAAATTCAAACCTAAGCTGCTAATGGTGGAGCAGAAGCAACTGCATTTGGAAGTTCCATCATGACAATGCACCCGCCTATTCTGCTCAGGTGATTCAAGCTTTCCTGGACAAACATAACACCCCTGTGATTTGTCAGGCTCCCTACTGTTCTGACATGGCTTACCCTGTTCTTTTGGCTGCTCTGCAAGATCAAAACAACACTAAAAGGGACTCAATTTGAGCTGTGAGAAGACATCATATGGAATGGAGTGGCCCAGCTGGACACCATTCCAAAAGACAACTTCCAGAAATGCTTCCATGGTCTGCACTCCCAAGGAGACTACTTTGAAGGGGATTAGGATTTCAGACACCCATGTGAACAACTATTTTTCGTGGCCAAAGGTTGGATACTTTTTGAATGCATCTTGTACGTTGCTTTATCAAAATTTTTTCTGGACCTGTGAGGAATATCCGAGTGGACACTATTCGAGAAATTCAGCTGGTTTTCGGTGAAAAGTTTAACAGCTGATGAGAGATTATGGGGTGTTTCTGTCGCTGTAAGGACTTCCCACGGAGCGGGACGTCGCGCAGCGCTTCCAGGCGCCGTCGTCGGCTTGTTTCGACCTGAAAACTTCCTAATTTAAGGCTTAATTCACCCAGGACGTCGTGAGAGAACAGAGAAGATTCAGAAGAGGCTGGCATGAGGACTTTATGCGGACATTCCACTGTTTAAGGACATTTTGTAATGAAAGACGTGCGGGCAAATTCGCCGAGTTGTTTCCGTGACGACTCGGCAAATCTGTGTGCGCTGCGACATGAAAAACACCTCCGTGTTGAAAACCATTTGTAAAATTCAGGCGGCTTTTGATGGCTTTCAACAAGTGAGTAACTGAGAAATTGTTTAACAGCTTGGGCATGTTCCAACTTGCCCGTTAAGGTTTCCAACAGAGGTGTTTTTCCTGTCGCAACCCCTCGCGGTCGGGTCCGGCCCGACATGCGACTCTGCCCGCACGTTCTTTCATTACAAAATGTCCGTTAACAATGGAATGTCCGAATAAACTCCTCATGCCGACTTCTTCTGAAAGTTCTCTGAGGACTTACTGGGTCAACAGAGCCTGAAATGTGGAAGTTTTCAACTTGAAACGGCGAGACGCTGCCGCCTCGAAGTGCAGATCGCCGTCAGGCACCGTGGGCCATCCTTAAAGCGACACTACCAGACCAAAATCTCTCATCAGCCGTTAAAATTTTTACCGAAAACCAGCTGAATTTATCGAATGGTGTCCACTCAGTTGTGCCTTACAGTTTTGAAAAAATTTTGATCAAACAAAGCAGCAGTCTCTGAGCCATTCCTAAACAATGAAAAAAAAAATCGACGAGAGGGTGGGCGACTCCTCACTCAAAGACTGCCCACAGGGGAATGACGTAACCGACAGGCGTGAAAAAACTCTTGCATGCCCACGAGGGTTCAAGCATGTCTGATGTAATCACACGTGATTCAAATCCATATGGTTTTTGAAAAAAATAATAAGGTCGGATACTTTTCTAATAGACTCGTAGTTATATTTGTTAGTGAGTTTTAGTTATCTGTATGCATGTCAACTGATCTGAACTGGTTTTATCTGATCAGAAAGCCCAAACAAAGATATTAGGTTCCACCAGGTACTGGTGAAGACAAGGGTTGGGGTTTCCTCTCTGTCTATGTGAGCCAATAAGGTTAGTTGTGGAAATAAAACCCACCCACTATACTGCCTACATTGTCTTTTCTACAAACCACTTGTTGGTTTTGTTTGGGGTCTCTCACAAGATGGATCCCCTGTGTGGGCTACCATCTCTGGGGACCCAGGCCTGTTTTTCAACGTGACTTTGAATAAATTCAAACTGAGGACTTTGTACTTTGTAAGGAACTGTATTACAATTACAATTGGGTAGAATTAACACCATTTTGGGTCATGTTGGTATATTTCAACCTAAATCACAGGGTCCTGGTGGCTATGAAAGCCACTGCTGCTTGTAAAATGAGCTAAAACCAGTTTTGCAAACAGATGTCGCTAAAGGTTTTACGGAACACACATAAACAAGATTCACTTTCAGTCAGCTATGCTAACTTTGAATTCTCCCTAAAACGACAATTTTTGGTGCTTTGGCATGACTCTTAGCCAGCGGTCAAAGTCTTTTTTAAATGTTGTGCAATCCAAATGCTCGGGCTGTTAACGGTGGGGGCGTCATAAATGTCTGCTGGACTGGCTCTGAGAGACCCTTGGCCTTGGGTTTCATCATGCAGGCTGATTCAGTGTGTAGCCTGGCCTGGGGCAGTGTGGCGCAGCACCAGACAACCACACTGTGGAGGCGGAGGTGAGAACAGGGGTGACTGGGTGAGGGCAAGGGTGTGGAGGTGATGCTATCTATCTGCCTCTGACAGCTCACGTGCTTCCCATATAAAGTGTGCCAGCTCATATGGTTCAGATTGTAGAGAAATTAAAATTAATCAAAGCCGTGGGGAACATTGTGTGTAACCCTGTAAATGTGAGTCATCTTTTACAGGAAAATATGAGACACTCTGGCTGTTCCTTAATATTTTTCAAAAGACTTAGAAAGTTAAAAGTGTGAACTTGTGCATGTTTGTTGTTTGCTCATGAATCATTTCAATATGTGCTCCAGTCGGTTTTTATTTATTTGGGAACACAAGCTGAAGGTAGTGAACCCACAATGAACAGTGATACAGAAGAACGTAGAAGAAAACAAGTCAAACTGAGGCTGGATTCTCCCATGTGCCTTCTGTTGAGGAACATCCCTCTCTGTTCCACTTCACCATGAAGGTGTACAACTGGTGCACTATGCAGAGTTTCTCCGATCACAGCTTTGGAAGGCTGTAAATTGTCTCCTTCTTTCACAGCCTCTCAGTTTTTGAGAACTGCCTATATTACTCCAGACAGATGTACCACAGAGTACCATACTGTTTGCTCAGTGGGATAAGTGGGTTTTGGTACCAATATGTGCACCTGGGTTCGATTCCTGTACATGCTACCTGCCTAACACTTCATCTGCATTATCTGCATTAGGGGTCTTCAGCTGGTTCAGAACGCTGCTGCCAGACTTTTGACATGAAGCAGAAGGTTTGAATATATCACACCCATTTTTGGCATCTTTACACTCCCTGTCTCTGTGAGAGCAGATTTTAAGGTTTTATTATTGACTTACGAAGGTGTTCATGGACTGGCGCTGTCTTATCTGGTCGATCTGGTGGAACCCTATGTGCCGGCCCGGGCTTTGCGGTCAAAGGCTGCGGGACTTCTAGTCGGAGTCCGTGGACATTTTTAAGTCTAGACTTAATACCTATTTTTATTATTTTTCTTATCAATAGTTTTATCTGTTTTATTCTTTTACTTCTGTTTTTAATTATATATCTGAATTTTTAAATTCTTATTTATTTATTTAAATTTTTAATGTTGAACTGTTTTGTGTGAGGCGTCTTGAGATGGCTTTTGTTGTGATTTGGCGCTTTATAAGTTGATTAAATTAATTAAGTCTCACCTTATTCAGCTACAAATAGGGAAGTAATTCACATCAGACTGGCATCCCATATAAGGGGAGTCACTGACTCTTATTCACTTCACGCTATGTTAGGTGGAAATAAACATGCAATACTGTTGTCTTTCATAATGATTTCAGTCACTTCAGTATGTTCACATGCCCATCCCACTTATCTAAAGAAAACTGACTGTAAAAGTGATCGCTTGTATGAATAATAATGCTCATATTTAGTTTGTGCAATTACTTATGGCCTCTCGAAATGGATGAACTATGTGTACAAATAGTTGGGTTCTGACTGAATTGAAGTCCCATTGCGGTGGTACACAGAGTCAAATTTAGAAAAGTTGTATCACTGTCCAAATACTTATGGAACTGATTACAAGCCTAGTCTAAACAACATGAATAACCAGTCAGCAAGATGTACTTTTTTTTAACAACAAATCCATTTTAGTGAAGACAAGATTTGATTTGACAAATCTGTAGTTGTACCTCACATTTAGCAGGGAAGAACCCTCTTCCACCGTCTGTCTGAGTATTTCTGATGGAGTTGTCAACAAGCATTTTGTGTCAAGAAAGTCTAAATCCATCACTCAAGTTAACAAAAGGTCAGTGGCTTCCGGACTGCAGCATACAGCCCACAGCATGTCCCTGTCTGAGCGCGGGATGTTAACGTACTCCCATGCTTGATCAGGGCATTGGCTTCCGTTATACTGCTGCCTAGAGCTAACCTTGTTGGTGGGAGTAGATCAGTTTGTACTTTTGAGGCTTCTGGGTAGTAAAATTGGCTTCTGGAAAACTGCCAACACCTCGACAGATTCACCAGCTGAGATCCAAATGGAGTCCTTGAGACAGACAGACAGACAAACCGTGCTTCCTCTTGTGCTTCAGATCGACCAAGGTGTAGGAATAAGCTTTGCTAGATTAGCGTACAGTTGTTTGATAAATTCCCTTTACAAAACTCCTGTAGGCATCCTGCAGCCAATAATACATGACACAGCCTGAGGCGTGGGTCTAGTACTGGCCTGTAAGCCCTTGGAATCCATGTCTATATTTCAGAAGACCTTATTGGACCAGACAGACAGGAAAGGAAAAGGAAAGCCTGTCATGAAAAAAAAAAGACATGCTGCAAGAAAACAAAACAGCCCAAAACAAAACCACTGCCTGAATAGAAATGCATTAAGGATGCATTAGAGATGGGTTGTGGTGGAGAGGTTGGCGAGGTGAGCGCTGACTGCCACGTTGCTCAGTTTCATAAATATATGCTCGATTATGTCGACCCAAAGCCAGTAATCAAACAACCTCATACACGTTATTTCACATTTGTCTTTCTATGTTGTGAGTGGCAGGTTGAAGAAGCAAATTAAGTTCCTCTCAGCAAACCCACAAGACTAATTATGCACTTAGTAAGAATAAATCAACACACAAAGTGCTATCTGATAAGTAATATTTACTCACTTCACTTACACAAGCGAGAGTGAAGAGAGCTCAATCAAGTCATCTGAAGGAGCAGCTGTTTTGTTTTTAAACGGCAGTACTAGTACTTCCAGTACTACTACTAGTACTGGAAGTAATGTCACAAAAAAGTGCGCTGATGGAATTTCTACATGAAAAGAAGTGAATACTGTTTTTATGATTTGATGTGGGAATGTAACTTCTTTGAGAGATTGTTATGTCTTCTGTTTTAATGACTTATTTTTCCACTTATTTATTAGGCACAAAGCCATTCTAGTGGTACCAAGGATCCTTTCACATTCTGTTTCTGCTTAGTTATCGACGATGCCTCACAATCATTTAGTAAGACAGGATTTCAGTTTTTTTTTTTTCAATTTTTTTTTGTGCCAAATCACAACAAAGTTGCCTCAATGCGTTTCACACAAGTAAGGTCTAACCTTACCAACCCCAAGAGCAAGCACAAAGGCGAGAGTGGTAAGGAAAAACTCCCTCTGATGATTTGAGGAAGAAACCTCAAGCAGAGCAGACTCAAAGGGGCGACCCTCTGCTTGGGCCATGATACCGACAAAATATACAAAACAATTTACAAAACAAATATACAGGAAATTTTACTAGTGTACAGGACAAGAGGGTTGCAGAAACAGACACCACACCCATCTCTGGATGGAGCCACACCTCAAACAGAGAGAAAAAACAGAATCAGGCATCAAAAGACAACAAACACAGTATAATTTAGATAGAATTCAGATAAAATTGAGGCCGCAGCATGCTCGGTTTCCTAATAAAATTAATTTAAAACAGTAAAAAGCATAGTAACAGACTATGCCAGTATGCTAGCCATAGAAAAGGGAAAATAAGTGCATCTTAAGTCTGGACGTGAAAATCTCCACAGAATCTGACTGTTTTATTGATGCAGGGAGATCATTCCACAGAACAGGGGCATGATAAGAGAAAGCTCTGTGACCCACAGACTTCTTAGGGACACAAAGTAGTCCTGCACCCTGAAAATGCAGAGCCCGGGCCGGTACGTAGGGTTTAATTAGGTCAGCTAAGTAGGGCAGTGCCAGTCCATGAACAATTTTATAGGTTAGTAGCAGAACCTTAAAATCTGATCTCACAGGGACAGGAAGCCAGTGAAGAGATGCCAAAATGGGTATAATATGGTAAAACAGGAAGTACCAGGAACCTAAAGACTTGGACTTTCATTCTCCTGCAAAGGTATTGGCATTGCCAAACACTTTTGTCCAGAGAACTCATGACTCCATAAGCTCATTACAGGCAACTCTCAATCTCAAAGTCCTGAATTCAGGACCCAGAGGTATATGACAGTCGCTCCTGAGACAAGGGAATCTATCAACAAGTTTGACACTTTCACCACATATCGATACACATCTGATGGCTGAGTCAAGGAAATTACTGAATACCTGGCTTTTACTCTTGATCCAGAACAATTGCATACCTACATATTCCAACTGCTTGCTCAGCTTCTGAAGTGCTGCAATCAGGTGAGCCACTGATTCTACAAATATCACTGCCCTGTCCTTGAAGTCAAGGTCAGTAAACCTTCCCAAGCCAATAAAGGCACTGGTCTCCACACCTTTACCCAACACCCAGTCCATACAAGCACTGAAATCCGTAGGAGCTCGAACATATCCCTGAGGAATGCCAGAATTCACCGGTGAAGAAGTTAGATGCGCCCACGCTCCACACAGCTCCTGTGTATAGGCTGATGTCCAGCAGCATATTGGGTAGTCTGCAAATTTTCAGGATGTTCCATGGAATAGCACAGTCAACCGAAACAAGCAATAATTAGACAATACACATAAAATTCAAAATTCAATTTTTAGCAGCATTAAGATATTTTAGACTCTGAGGATTGTTTAGGTAATAGAAATGTTGACAGTAGTCAAAATTTTACTCTTTTGTTTTTATCTCAGTTGTATAAAAATATTACCATATTACATGTGAGAGTGGCAAAGCGATAAATCAACCTAAGGGGTACGATAAGTTGAAAATTCCCCGGACAGATGTGGTTGTGTGCACGCCTTTGATTAACTTCATTAATATACATGCCTCGCTCTGATACACAGGCGGTGGCATATGGTAAAAAGCAAGAACAGGAAAGAAGTGATTTGCTGTTTGCTCTGGAAAACAAACAAGCCAACAGGTCCTAGCAGATGGCGCTGTGCGTGATGCTGGTGGGAGGCTATGTGCTGCGTCGACAGCGCCGCCAAGCAGGAGCCTCCTGTGGATGAAGAAAAGTATGACTATCGCCCTCGGCCTGCCGCACGCTAAACAAATAAAGCATCCTCCTGCTTTCCTGTGCGTTGAGCTTTTTATCCCGTGTTGATCTTACCTCCTCATTTCAAAGCACAAAAAAACAGCTTGTCTTTTGCAAACTTGAAATGCTCTAGGCCTGATGCTGTTCTCAAAGCTGCTGGAAGAAGAAATGTGTTTAATAATGGCTTGTTTGTGTGCAGCTCTCATTTCCCTCTCTGCTCCTGTTCTCTTCCCTCAGCATGCCTACTGGCACATTTTCCACTTTGTTCACATTCAAAGAGGAAAGTTGCTGCTCATTTACATTGATAAAAGGCATTGGTTATAACTTTGGTTTATAAAGTGTCGTTTCTTCTCTTTTTCATGCCGCATTTATCATACTAATAAAAAAAAAAAAAAATACAGAAATGCACAGAGTAAAGTATGAGAGGAGACAATAAAAAATATTTTTCAATTTAAAAAGTAAAACACATGAACAACAAATACAATCAGAGATTTCTGATGTCTGCCAAGGGTTGACAAAGACTCAAAATAAAAGATATGCGATTCACATCATGACCCAGTCTTTACCTGGATCCGGATCCCACAATACAATGCAATAATTACATACTGATTCCGACTGATCTAGATGTTGTAATGTAGTATTTAATTCAGAAGCTGAAACAAAATAGTGTCTTCCTGATCTTGGTTTTACATCGTAATGTTGGATCCATGAAGGAGTTCTGATGTAATCCTTAAAAGTCTACAACATGAAATCCTGATCCAGAATCCAGATCTGGATCCAGATGACCTCCATGGAGTCCCCCAAAGCCTAACACCAACATGTGGTGAAAATTTGGTGAAAATCTGTTAAGTAGTTTTGACATAATCCTCAAAACTCGACAAAGTCAAGCGTACAAATTCAAATCCTGATCCAGAATCTGGATCCAGATCACCTCCAAAATTCAGTGGAGTCTTCCATGGCCTAATATCTATCTGTGGTGAGAATCCATGGAGCAGTTTCTTGTTTAATGTAATCCTTCAAAGCCTATATAAAGTGAAATCTTGATCCAGAATACAGATCCGGATCTCCTCCAAAATTTAATGCAGTCTTCCATGCCCTAATATCTATCTGTGGTGAAAATTTCATAAAAATCAATGCAGTAGTTTTGACGTAATCCTGCTAACAGACAGACAAATAAATAAATGCCAATGATTTTATTATGTCCTTGATGGATGTAATAAACAAAATGTGGATGAAGAAGTTTATCTTAACAGCAAAAGTCAATGTGTTATTGTACTGCATTAAATAGTATTATTACAAGCACTATGAATGATTTTCTGCCACTAGATGTCGTACTGGCACCACACTTCAGGAAGTAAACAACGCTTCCCTCCTCAGCCACTCCTCCTCAACCATCCAATCTCCCCCTTCTGTAGTGAGCAGGCTGAACTGCAGTTGGAGTATTTTAACTGGTCAAACAATTGTCCAGATTTATATGCATTCTAGAACCCACCATATTCTTAGTCAGAAGCCTTTTAGTCTATAAATATGATTTCTGGACATATTTGTGGAAAGAAGATGCCATCTGCCAGCTTGAGAATAATTCGATAGCTAGGTGGTGAGTAGTGAATACTGTTGCATCTTTATAAACACGGAGGCGGGTAACGGTTTGACTGCTAACTGTTTTATTATAACTAGAGTTGTATAAAAGTAAACTTATCCTTTACTATATCTAACTGGAGTCACGATTCATTCATAGTAAATTTATGACACATAGACACTGAAGTGACTTCCCAGGTAACAAAACAACCTTGCCTGAACATTGGGATTACATTGCAGCAACGTTGCAGATTAACACTGTAACAACGTAATTGTCTTGACTCCTAAAAACGTTGTGGAAACGTTGCATGCAATGTTGTAATGCAACACTGCAAAGAAGACATTTAGTACAAATGACAGAGATAACTCAAAACAAAAACTCTTTTACGTCAACAAACTCTGAGTCATTAATTATTATACTGAACACAAATACAAACATGCTGACAGGCGACAGCTTAGTGCTAACTTTAACACTGAAAATGCCATAGACATGCTAACGCGTTAGCATCGATCCCATTTTTAAGTTATAAAATACATCTATCAACTGTTTCAGAAGACCATAACAGGTCAGATTAACATAAAAAGGTAAATATTACTCACAGACATATGGGCTTTAGGGTTTTAATAGGGAAAAATTAAGATAAAGCTAAATAAAACAACAGCTTTGCCTCAAGAGCCCCTTGCTGCCCAACAAGATGCCTGATGGAAAAAAGCGGAAAAATCATCCGTGAAAAATGCAAATTACTAAATAATGGACCAAGACATTGTGTGTGAAAAGACACTGAACATTTCTTGTAATATTTTCGATAAAATCATTCCCACCCTTTTTGTAGATCATGCTTCTTTTTGTTAGCGGTAGCTATGTTGTTAAGTGTGAAAGAAACAGGACTGGGAGGGGCGAGCAACGTGTATACGTTACTTCAGACGCAACCATATTGCAACCTTGTTGTAACTTTGTGTAGCTGTTGTGTGTTACCTGGGTTATGAATGTGTGAATAGGTGCTCACATAGCCCCCAGCTTCACCAACCAAAAGAGGAGTGCATTCAGTATTCAGTATTTATTTAACAATGAAGGCTGATTTAAGCTTTTTCTTAAATTCTCAGTTAACAAATATCTTATTCTTTACTTACCTTCTTTTATCAGGAATACTAACAGACAACCAAAAAGAGCATCTCAAGGTCTGCATTAGGTGATTGGAACAATCCTGGCAGGGAGATCAATGTACCCCTTCACCATTCCAACTGGGACCACCCCCAAAGTCTGTTATAACATTCTGTACAATATCACTATGGATTAAACCTTTAACCATTTCTAGCCTCCTGAGTCTTAATGGTAGGATTACTGATGAACTGAACAGATGCTGCAGAACGGCCATACAGTTCAGCAGGATGGAGGGAAAGTACTGACATCCACTGTACCAGTGGGAACAACCCTACCATTGATGACAGCCGAATATACAGAAGTGAAATCAGAATAAAGACAACACTAAACTAAACACAGTCAGGCCCCAGACTCTGCTTCCACATCTCAGAGACAAAGTACAATTATGTAAATATTAACATAAACCTGTTGCTGGACTTACAACCAGCCTGAAAGAGACCAGCGAGCTTCTATAAGCTGTTGTGACAGTATTCTTGAAGATGCTTGGACACAGGATGCCAGCTCTAAGATCACAAACCAGTAATCCATGAACAAAAAGGTTGGAAGCGAAAAACAAGGGGGTCTGGGAAGATGTTCACCAGACAGGCCTAGGATGCAGACGTAAACTCAGGAACTTTAGATACTGCTGTACTTTTTATGTTGTAATATAAAGGACAGATGATTTTATTGACCATTTGAGACAGAGACAATGAACGATGCTGAAACATCAACATGTAGTGTTTTATTGTGTTCTTTATGTATGTTGTTTGTTTGATCTACATTTCAAACTGATTTTCAGTACTTGGATGTTTTTAAAACACTGTAAATAAAATTATTATTATTATTATTAATAATAATGCATGAGGGTTGTGCAATAACAAAGTAACTTTGTTTTGAAAAAAAAAAATGGTTTGAAAGTCAAGGTCACAGACCAAGATCAAAATATGTGTCTGATACTTATTTTCAAGACATGTTAAGAGTTATTTTGACAGCATGGTAAGAGACACACCTATGGTTAGCTGTGGTTAAAATGACGGCACCTGTTGATCTGTTGAGTGACCTTGAAAGATTAAAGCCATTTTAAATGGCTACTTTGAGGAACTGGTTAAAGATATATGTATACATTTAAAAGTGCTACACAAATATTTTTATACCTGCACACACTGTATACAGGTTACAAGAAGCTTTCAGAAGTGATAATGGCATTCTGACCTGGTTCCATATATCCTCATTCTACTCCATTTCACCTTTTGTTATCCAGTTCAGAAGGCTGCGTGTTATTGGAACGGATTAAAGGGGAAAAGATGAGAAAGAAAGAATAAAGTGCTTAGTTGGACAGTCATTCAGCAGTGACTATAATCATTAGTCCCAGAACCGTAGAGCCTGAGGCTCAGTCCTCTGATGCTCTCCCCAGCTTACCGACCCACATATACCTTGCCCCTAGCCATCGTGCTCCTATAGTTTACTGATGTGCTGAATAATGGAACGAACAGAGAAGCGATATAAATGGACCGACTGTATTCTCAACACGATGATGGTGTTCGTCTGTGGTAAAAGGTGACACAACCTGGCTGATGAAAACACATAAAAGGTACAACATGATGAAGGGGAAAAAAATCTGTTATATTTGAGGAAAAATAAACCATTACAGCGTAGCTTGTGGTTTGAATGAGGCCTTTGCAATTTGGGTACACGTAGTTCAACTTTGTAGAGCTCTGTGATTTGTCTCACATTGCTCTGGAATTTTAAGCATCAAATTTTTGAGTGTTGTTGCTGGTCTTTTCATAAAATGTGACTCATGTTTGCAGCAGTGTTTGCAGCAGCACATAGAGCTTTGCAGTTATACATTTGCCATATTCTGTCTCCAGCATTGCATTTTGTCTGTCTGGGCTGCATTGTTTGTTGAGCTGTCTGCCGTCACCCTTGTCACATATCATGTTTGAGGAGAAAATAAATAAAAATCAGCAATTACGTATCTGTACAGGAAAGATAAATGAAGTCGTTCTTTGACTTGCACCACAATATTAATACAATAACATGCTTTTGGAGGGCAGTATGTATTTTCAGAGGCCCCACGTCCATGCCCATAAAAAGTTGGCACTTTAACTTTTGTCGTGTTGGCTGGTACCGCGTTGCTCTCCAGATTCACCAGGGCGTCCTCATCATCCTCATCTGGACTGGATATACAGTCTTGAGTGTCAAATTATTCTCCATCAGATTGTTCTGTATTACATCACCATTAGTTGGAACAATCTTGTTGTCTTGTCACTAAAAAACATGCAAAGATTAATTTGATCATTTCTAAGAAGAACTGGACCAAACAGAACCTTGGTGTCTCCAATAAATTTATCTCCAAGATCTGCTGTCTACCTTCAGTGGTTACTGAGATACAGCAAGAGGCCTTTTGACCTGGATCAAGGTCAAAACAGCTGTTACCAGCTATTTTATGTTTAAAAAAAAAAAAAAATCATTGAAGCAAAACATACAAACTTGGGGTCCTTGAGATATTTCAGGGGAGGATCTGCACTATTGGTGAATTTCATTGTCTATGGCTGGTACCGTACTATAGCAAAAGGTTCCATTAGATTCTCTAGAAACTTGTACATTACAGCAGGGTATTGCATTCACTCATCTGGCTGCTTTTACACAAAATCACTCAAAAAGGGGTCAACAGGTTAAAAAACAAACGTTAGCATGAATATTTCTCAGGTGAGTATCTCCAGTTGATTAAAGGACGTGTGTCATGTTATTTGATGTTCGATGCAACAATTCAACATCAAAGTATTCGTGATTGTAAGTCTAGCCACACACAGACAGTCAGGATCTGTGGTCAATGACATATTGTACTGTCAATTAAACCCCTTGCTCGGAGAATCAACAGGTGTATTTCTGGAAAATGTTGAACTCTGCGTTTATTGGCATTTCTCAGTGAGTGACATCAGTCAGTCTGAGCAAATGCGGAAACAGCACAATGGTGAACCGACAGAGTGAAACGAACATCGCAACATTAGATCATGAAACTACTGACCGTTCATTCAAAAGTGGTTGCTCAGCATGTATTCAGATCAATGGACCTGCCGAGCAGATGCTTGGGTAAAGTTGGGAATACAGTTCTACCAACATGTGGCTGTGCACACGCATCACGCATTTTGCTTGATTCAGTGAGCTCCACACAGAGAGGAGATGACGGACACTTCACCCTCAACTCTCTCAATTTTTTGAGAATCTGTCGGATTTTGAATCCAGATATGTGCGGAGTCTGTGATTTGTACCGGAGGAAGACACCGTTTTAACCTCGTTATGTGGCATCATGACAGAGCAGCTGGAACTTTCCACAATGGTTTTAAGTCAGCTCTGTGAACATGCGGGTGAATTTCTTACACTCAGACTTTTTACCATTATCGCATCAACGATGGGCAGCAGTTTGTAGACATTCCATTCAACAGCGCGTGCTGAGATATTTGCTCAGAGTGACATTGTCGTAAACACTCAGAAACATTCAGACAAAAAGCGCACGTTGTTATTGACAGTCTCCGTAGCTGTTTGTTTTGATTGCCGTATGTTTGCAGACTGTTAACAGAAGTGCACAAATTAATACCAGTATCCCATCACATGACCTCCATTAGCCAAAACATGAGTTGTTATGAATTCTGTGGGACATATCATTTACTTTTCGAGTAGACTGGTCAAAGGTCAAGGTTGGAGATATCAAACACATTGTCCAAAAAACTTTTTCCAGGATATCTTCACAACCAAAAGGGTTGCAGAAGTAACCAAAAGCTTATTCATTCATTTTCTATACTTGTATACTCCAAGTAAGCATCAAAGGGGTCTGGAGCCTATCCCAGCAGTCACAGAGTGTGAGGCGGGGTACACCGTGAACAGGATGCCAGTTTGTCACAGGGTCACATATAGACAGACAAACAAATTCACACAGTAAGTAAGTTCCTTTGGCTGCTCCCTTGTTTGCACTTGGGGTCACCAACATAAATCCAAGGTGGATCTGCTTGTTGAACTGGCACAGGTTTTGCGGTGGATGCCTTTCCTGACGCAACTCCACATTACATGGAGAAATGTGGTAGGAGTGGGGTTTGAACTGGGAACCTTCTGCACTGAAACTAAGTGCACTAACCCCTTAGCCACCACACACCTACAGTCAATTTGAAGTTTCCAATTCACCTAACCTGCACGTCTCTGGATGCTGGAAGAAGGTGGAGCACCCGGAGGGAACCCACGCAAACACGGAGAGAGAGAACATGCATCTACAATAAGAATAACAGTGACAATAAGTAAAAGGTGACTTGCTGTATTTTGTTCACTTGGATGAGTTGCCATCTTGTAGATGGTGACGTCATCACTGCATCCTGGTGGTGATGCAGTGAGATGTGTGGGACACGTAGAACTTTGGCTCAAATATACATACAAATGTGGACAAATTTTTGCACATTATTTTTCTGTACATTTTACTATGAATATTCATTGATAACAGGCTGTAAAGCACTTTGAGTGTTTTCTGAATATATGTAACAAGTCCAGTGTGGGGGCATGCACGAACGCTGTGCTTGGCTGGATCCATGACACCAGGGCCCAAGGTCCTGGATACCAGCCTGGCAGAAGTTTGGCTTAATTGTCTTAATGGCCTCTGATACAATGAAACACCTTTTTTTTATGGGGCAGTATTGTGCCAGTGCACCTTTCATTTGATTTTAAAATGAAACCGCAATTCCAGCAGCTCCTGAGATATGATGTAGCATAGATGTAAGTGTAGATAGACAGGACAGGTGGCTAGACAGTGCATCCAGAGTGCATTCACAAGGCTTGACTAGTTCCACATTTTGTTATGTTACAGCCTTATTCCAAAATGGATGAAATCATTTTTCCCCCTCAAAGTTCTACACACAATACCCCATAATGACAATGTCAAAAAAGTTCTTTTGAGATTTTTGCAAATTTATTAAAAATAAAATAAAAAACTAAGAAATCACATGTACATAAGTAGTCACAGCCTTTGCCATGAAGCTCAAAATTGAGCTCAGGTGCGTCCTATTTCTACTGATCATCCTTGAGATGTTTCCACATCTTAATTGGAGTCCACTTGGGGTAAATTCAGTTGACTGGACAATGCACTGTCAGAGCACGAAGTCAAAGGAATTGTCTGTAGAAACTCCGAGACAGGATTATCTCGAGGCACAAATCTGGGGAAGGGTATAGAAACATTTCTGCTGCTTTGAAGGTCTCATAGTGGCCTCCATTATCCGTAAATGGAAGAAGTTCAGATCCACCAGGACTCTTCCTTTAGCTGGTCACCCGTCTAAACTGAGAGATCGGGGGAGAAGGGCCTTAGTCACGGATGTAACCAAGAACCTTATGGTCACTCTCACCAAAGCAGATCCAAGGTGGATCTGTATGTTGATTTGGCACAGGTTTTATGCCAGATGTCCTTTCTGACACAACTCCACATTACACAGAGACATGTGGAGGGGTGGGGTTTGAACTGGGAGCCTTCTGCACTGAAACCAAGCGCACTAACCGCGTGTCCACCATCCCTGTTTTGAGAGTAGAATAAGCAGCAGTATGTCGTATATATCACTCTTATTACAACAAATGAACTACAAAGACACTTTATTCACAGGGGATTGTTCATGTAAGGGAATTATTTAGTTACTGCCCTATGGACTGAAAAACTCTATACCCACCAATCAACACAGAATTATATATTTTTATATAACAAAGCACATTCATGTTCCTATTTAAAGCACAAATCACTGAGTGATAATTATGTGAGCCTCATTCAGCAGGAGGAATGTGTTTTTTTTGACAATCACCTTTTTTGGCTTTAAACTCTCCTCTTTTCATGGGCTGTAAGTGTGTGTGTGTGTGTGTGCGTGTGCACATCAGAATGGAATTCATGCATAAGAAAAAAGCTTTCGAAGGCTTTTATGCTTCCTTCCATGTTGGATATTCCAAGGCCACAATTAAGACGCAGTTGCTCTTGTGTACAACCTTGATAGTGGTAATTTCAACATTTGCACTCCAGATTGACTATCATCACCTTTGCACTACACAGCAATTAACATATACCATTTTCTAATGTTAATGATTAAGAAAGTTGCACTGATTAAGATATTTTGCCTTGATTAGCGAACAGTAAACAATTTCGTCGAAGCCGGTGCTGACAAACGCAGCGTTGAAATCAGTCACTGACAGAAGAGTGAAAGAAAAAGGAAAAAATAATGGGAGGGAGGGGGGAAAAAGTAGGAGCCACAAAAGTGCAGGCTTGGAGACTGTAATTAGGCAGCAGTTTTTCCTTTCTAACCATTTTCCCAAAAGAAAAGAAGCCTGACTACTTAATTGGAGGAATCAAATTTAGTCAAGCGCCCCGTCGGCTCAAACCTACATCATTAAAGTTGCCAGCTAACAAACATCAAACACGAGGCAGCATTAATGAAGCAGATGTATTAATTTCCCATTTATGAGCAGCTAAGCAACTCAGCACTGCTCCCCCTTCGCTTTCTGCCTCTCTTTCTCTGACAGCACTATTAATGATCTTTAATGCCCCACAGGCAGTAATAGGCCCCACTGGGAGAGCAGAAACACTGCGATTTGTATTGAGAATTTAGACGTAACGGGGGGGGGGGGAACTGAGATCTCAGGGATGGCTCCGAGGCGTTTGATCAGACCCGGGCCTCACAGGGGCGGCTGTCGTGCCAGAATAATAAATGACAGATTAAATCAAACCTTCTGCTCAAAAGGGCCAGAGCGACTGATTGTCACTAACAATCGAGCTGCGTTTTTAAAGACCTCTGGGAAAAGAAATCAGACGCACACAGCACGGTAAAAAAAATAAAGAACAGCAGTTTGGATGTGAATGTCTGACAGGTAAATATGAACATACAGAATCCAATGAGACGAGACCTGTAACTCCTATAATTACGTCCGCCAAGGATGCAATAAAATCATTGGCGCTTATTTATTTATTTATTTATTTATCTGTCCGTCTGTTAGCAGGATTACGTCAAACCTACTGCATGGATTTTGATGAAATTTGCACCACAGATAGATTAGGGCATGCAAGACGCCACTGAATTTTGGAGGTGATGCAGATCCGGATTAGTGGATTGCTCTGGTTCCATATCATACTTTAGTCATGCAAGTTATGTGCATATTAAACCAAATATGTTTTACAAACAAATAAGGTATTTATGAAGGAGTTAAAGCACATCGTTCTTTTATCAGACTGTTACATTTTGAAGAAACAAATTCAAGAGCATCACCAGCAAATTAAAAGGAGCCACAACAGGATTTGGATCAGATTTTAGTGCTACATTATAGTTTTATGATGTGTTGTTTGCACATTCTGCTTTTATACGGCCGGTGTCGCAGACTGAATGGTCTGCCCCTGAAAATTGGTCCGCCCTGCCTCCACTGCGCATGCGTCATTTTGGGGGTCAGCAGCTTGCACTAGTGGGTGGGGTTCGCAGCGTGCAATGGTACCAAATGGATGGAACCAAATTTGCATGCTCAGTGGAACCATATTGCACTCTATATACAATGCAACTCAAATGGGACGAATAATACAAAGCACCAACCAAATGACAAGGATCCACTCAGCCGTTATATAATGCCCATTACTGCATGGGGTGGTGTGTGCAGGCAGAGGGGTGGGGGGCGCCAAACCATAATCACGTCTAGGGCACCAAAATGGCTAGAGCTGGTTGACAGTGACATTCATGTCCCTTGGGCTCTTGCAGATATCTTTGCAGGAGAACGAAAGTCAAGTCTTTAGGGTTCTGGTATTTTCTCTCTCTTGTTGCTAATCTGTGGTCTCTTCTTAAGATCAACTGTGAGAGTACGTATATCAGCTATGACATTGTGACTATGTGGTGCCTTACTCTGGGAATGATCCAGCACGCAGATACATTTGTGTTGAGGACTCTAGGAACAGGAAAAGGCAAAGGGGACACCCGAGTTTCACCTGGCTGTGGCAGATAGATGGATACTATTGACACGTGGGGGTGGACTGGTGGTTTCCTGGAGTGGCTGCTATCTGGTGGGGATGGACTGGTTGTGTTCTTGAGTGGTTACCACCCTATCTGGAAATTTTCATAAAATTGAAGACATTTCCAGCACCAGAACAATGATCCAGAGAGACACACTCAAATGTGTTTGGTTCTTTCTTAGCCCACAGTCCAGCCATCTACCAAATTTCATGAAAATCCAAAATTCAGTTTTTAAGTAACCCTAGTGACAATCATTCAAAGAAACCAACTAACCAACAGACTCAAAGGTAATAATGAAAGCAAACCTTGGTTATCTCGACCCAATATAAGTTTAATACTGAAATACTGACAGTGGCTGTAATATTCTCCCATGACATAAATGGACGAAAGCAATAAAGTGTACATTCACCACACACACTAAAGGCCTTTGCTGGAATTTTCCCAAATGCTACATGTGAACTCATTAGCTGGAGCCCTGAATAACCCAGATAAATAACCCCACAGTGACATTAACCTACACTTGAGACCAGCAGCATTCTGAGGCTCACCCTTAAAGCTGTTTGTTTGTTTCTTCATTAAGCTCACTTGAAGCTCTTTGGAGACTGATCTGCATGTAGCCTTGTTAGAAGTATTTGTTTGTGAGGGAGACAAAATGCAGATCATTTGTCTACATAAAACTGAAGTTATTGTACTTGGCCCCACAAATCTTAGAAACATGGTGTCTAACCAGATCCTTACTCTGGATGGCATTACCCTGACCTCTAGTAATACTGTGAGAAATCTTGGAGTCATTTTTGATCAGGATATGTCATTCAAAGCGCATATTAAACAAATATGTAGGACTGCTTTTTTGCATTTACGCAATATCTCTAAAATCAGAAAGGTCTTGTCTCAGAGTGATGCTGAAAAACTAATTCATGCATTTATTTCCTCTAGGCTGGACTATTGTAATTCATTATTATCAGGTTGTCCTAAAAGTTCCCTAAAAAGCCTTCAGTTAATTCAAAATGCTGCAGCTAGAGTACTGACGGGGACTAGAAGGAGAGAGCATATCTCACCTATATTGGCCTCTCTTCATTGGCTTCCTGTTAATTCTAGAATAGAATTTAAAATTCTTCTTCTTACTTATAAGGTTTTGAATAATCAGGTCCCATCTTATCTTAGGGACCTCATAGTACCATATCACCCCAATAGAGCGCTTTGCTCTCAGACTGCAGGCTTACTTGTAGTTCCTAGGGTTTGTAAGAGTAGAATGGGAGGCAGAGCCTTCAGCTTTCAGGCTCCTCTCCTGTGGAACCAGCTACCAATTCAGATCAGGGAGACAGACACCCTCTCTACTTTTAAGATTAGGCTTAAAACTTTCCTTTTTGCTAAAGCTTATAGTTAGGGCTGGATCAGGTGACCCTGAACCATCCCTTAGTTATGCTGCTATAGACTTAGACTGCTGGGGGGTTCCCATGATGCACTGAGTGTTTCTTTCTCTTTTTGCTCTGTATGCACCACTCTGCATTTAATCATTAGTGATCGATCTCTGCTCCCCTCCACAGCATGTCTTTTTCTTGGTTCTCTCCCTCAGCCCCAACCAGTCCCAGCAGAAGACTGCCCCTCCCTGAGCCTGGTTCTGCTGGAGGTTTCTTCCTGTTAAAAGGGAGTTTTTCCTTCCCACTGTAGCCAAGTGCTTGCTCACAGGGGGTCATTTTGACCGCTGAGGTTTTTACGTAATTATTGTATGGCCTTGCCTTACAATATAAAGCGCCTTGGGGCAACTGTTTGTTGTGATTTGGCGCTATATAAATAAAATTGATTGATTGATTGATACCCAAGGAAGTATAAATCCAGTGAACATAAAACTGGAGCATAGTGATTCACATCCAAAGACAATATTTAGCATCAGTACAGAAAGCAGTTTGTCATGAGGGGAAACCTAAGCGCTTTTGTCAGGGTGGTGGATGAGCATGTAGCATGTTCACCTTCAAAATCGGGAGCTGGTTTATACAATTACAAAATGATATATGAGCAAATACGTTGCCAGCTGGGTGCTTACAGTATGTGTCTGAGAAGAGCTTATGGAACCATGAGGCGGCAAGGCAGAGGCATTTGGTGGATGTCGACATCTTTGCAGGAGAATGAAGGTCCAAGTATTTAGGTTCCTGGTGCTTCCTGCATTATGGTACGGTTACGAGACTTGTACGCAAAGGAGTAACCTATGAATGTCTGTGGTACTAGGTCACTTCAGTGGTCCTGTTGGAATGATGTCAAACAAGCAATTAGTTAGGGAGATGAAGACAAGATGCATGATTTGCACAGAGAGCATCATCTTATTTTGGCCATGTGGTGCATTACGCAACACAGAGGTGCTTGAGTGTTGAGGCCTGGAGAACGTCAAGGGGACACAAAGGCTTTACCTGGCTGTGGCAGATAGATGGCTACTTTTGAGAGTAGAAATGGACAGGTTGTCTGCCATCAAGGACCCAAGGCAGTTCTGTGGTATCATGGAAGCGGCGATGTGTGACACCAACAAAATGTTATACATTAAAATGTGATAAGTTTACTGATTCATGGATTATATGGCAAAATATAAGAAAATATTCATTGTCTGAACAGTATTTGTAGTTTACTATCAGTTTTTATTATGAGAATATGATTTTGGTTTGGTGTATGGAGACTGGGCATCTCAGGCTAATACACTGCTCAAAAACAACAACAACAACAACAATATATATACGAGGTCTGTCAATAAAGTATAGGTCCTTTTTATTTTTTTCAAAAACTATATGGATTTCATTCATATGTTTTTACGTCAGACATGCTTGAACCCTCGTGCGCATGCGTGAGTTTTTCCACGCCTGTCGGTGACGTCATTCGCCTGTGAGCACTCCTTGTGGGAGGAGTCGTCCAGCCCCTCGTCGGAATTCCTTTGTCTGAGAAGTTGCTGAGAGACTGGCGCTTTGTTTGATCAAAATTTTTTCTAAACCTGTGAGACACATCGAAGTGGACACGGTCGGTTTCAGCATTTTATCCGGATATTCCACTGTTAAAGGAGATTTTTTAATGAAAGACGTGCGGGCGGATTGCAGCGTCTGCGACGCTCCTCCACAGGAAAAACACCTCTGTTGAAAGCCTTAAGGACAAGTTGGAACATGCCCAGCTGTTAAACAATTTCTCATATACTCACTCCACTGAAAGCCATCAAAAGCCGCCTGGATTTTACAAATGGTTATCAACACGGAGGTGTTTTTCCTGTGCCGCCGCACCGCGCCGGCTGCGTCCCGACGCGCGGACATGTCCGCAGGTCTTTCATTAAAAAAAATCTCCTTTAACAGTGGAATATCCAGATAAAGTGCTGAAACCGACTTCTTCTGAAACTTCTCTGTTCTCTCACGACGTCCTGGATCAATAGAACCTGAAATGTGGAGGTTTTCAGTTTGAAACAGGCTGACGACGGCGCCTGAGAGCGCTGCACGACGTCTCGCACCGTGGGAAGTCCTTAAAGCGACAGTATCACCTCAAAATCTCTCATCAGCCGTTAAAATTTTCACCGAAAACCAGCTTAATTTTTCGAACCGTGTCCACTTTGATGTGTCTCACAGGTTTAGAAAACATTTTGATCAAACAAAGCGCCAGTCTCTCAGCAACTTCTCAGACAAAGGAATTCCGACGAGGGGCTGGACGACTCCTCCCACAAGGAGTGCTCACAGGCGAATGACGTCTCCGACAGGCGTGGAAAAACTCACGCATGCGCACGAGGGTTCAAGCATGTCTGACGTAAAAACATATGAATGAAATCCATATAGTTTTTGAAAAAAATAAAAAGGACCTATACTTTATTGACAGCCCTCGTACATACAGTTGTATGCAAACATTTAGGCACCCTGATGATTTCCATGACTTCCTTTATAAATCATTGGTTGTTTGGATCAGTGATATTTGAGAAGTGATATGAAGTTTATAGAAAGTGTGCAATAATTCTTTAAACAGAATTAGGCAGGTGCATAAATTTAGGCACCCCATCAGAACGAATACATCAATATTTAGTAGATCCTCCTTTTGCAGAAATACAGTTGTTTGTAAAAGTTTGGGCCCCCCTGATGATTTCCATTATTTTCCTTCATAAATCATTGGTTTTTTGGATCAGCAATTTCACTTAAATGCATCATACAGCAGACAAACTCAGTGATATTTGAGAAGTGAAATGAAGTTTATAGGATTTACAGAAAGTGTGCAATAATTCTTTAAACAAAATTACAAATAATTTTGTAACAAAATTACAAAATTAGGCAGGTGCATAAATTTGGGCACCCCTAAAGAAAAAAATACATCAATATTTAGTAGATCCTCCTTTTGCAGAAATAACAGCATCTAAACGCTTCCTATAGCTTCCAATGAGAGTCTGGATTCTGGTTGAAGGTATTTTGGACAATTCTTCTTTACAAAACATCTCACTGGTTTCCGAGCATGGACAGCCCGCTTAAAATCACACCACAGATTTTCAATAATATTCAGGTCTGGGGACTGAGATGGCCATTCCAGAACATCCGACTATCATGTTGAACTTGTGGAACTTGGAAGTTTTGAAGGTTATGAAACAGCGTGAAGCCTGAAGCAACGTTGGACAGTACAACGGTATTATCCATGTGCCACTTCAGGAGAAGTAAAATCAGCGGGATGCGGTTGTGTTGCAGGGTATGTAATTATTATTTATCACTTAGTTTGTCCAGTCTGTTTCACAGTGAATTGATGCATTTTTAAAGCTTGCTTTCTGAACACTGTGCCAGTTACAACGCAACCAGACGGGAGTACGGCTGACTGCAAATCTAGGCAAAATAAGGCCCAGATTTGCCTCTATGGTGCTTTGTCAGTTACTATTTACAATACAGGTGATCCAGAAGGTGCTTAACTACAACTTACCTATACTGTAGTTGCTATGCTCATACATCGTAGTGTTTCTACAACTACAAAACCTTTGTACGAACTAGGGATGGGTATTGATAAGATTTTATTGATATCAATGCCATTATCGATTCTGCTTATCGATCCGATTCCTTATCGATTCCCTTATCAATACCTCGTGAATTTTGTACTAAAAGTAGGCTTTACAGTTTTTCTATGTATTTCATTGAGTCTTAAAGTAAACAAATGACATTGGTCACTGTATCCTTGATCTGTGGACATAAATAAAAATAAACAAAACTGTGTTTCGCTTTGAAGTTATTAATTCCGACTGGACTCTATGGTTCTAACTTGACTCGTCAGAGAGCCGCGCAGTGTTTGAAGCTGTGTGAACAGAACGGAGGACGATTCTCGTTTCTTTCTCCCAACAAGACAGGAGTCCCAGTTAGTAACTTGAATCTGCACAAAAGTGACTCACGATTGACATATTCAGGGATGAAAGTGATGAAAAACAAAAAAAGCTGAAACCCAAAATTACCCCCAACACCACCTGCATGAAAATGTTTCCATTCTAGAAGCTCTGAAATGCAATCTGGGACTATTCCAGACAATAAACTGCAGTGAGTGCAGCATCCATTTAGTGAGAAAAAACCCAACTTTCCTTATTCAAATTCATTCCAGTAGTATTCTGTTCTTACTAGGATGCAGCAGTTTTCTAGTTTGGCAGATAGTTCTGGAGGAAATCACTGAAGAAATTAACACACTGAAAACATGGTTTGACTGAAACAAATTGTCATTAAACTTAAATAAAACAGGGATGAAATGGAGGCGTAAGAGTCACTAGGTGTTCACAGGAAACACTTATTTATTTGTATATTTATTTATTTATTTATGTTCATTGTTAGTTGGTTTTATATTTTCTGTTGTGTTTCTATTCAGGTTCTTTTTGTCTCTTTCTCTAAAATTGTATATAATAAGTATACGAGGTCTGTTAGAAAAGTATCCAACCTTATTATTTTGTTTCAAAAACCATATGGATTTGAATCACGTGTGATTACATCAGACATGCTTGAACCCTCGTGGGCATGCGAGAGTTTTTTCACGCCTGTCGGTTACGTCATTCGCCTCTGGGCAGTCTTTGAGTGAGGAGTCGCCCACCCTCTCGTCGTTTTTTCATTGTTTAGTAATGGCTCAGAGACTGCTGCTTTGTTTGCTAAAAAATTTTTCAAAACTGTAAGGCACAACTGAGTGGACACCATTCGATAAATTCAGCTGGTTTTCGGTAAAAATTTTAACGGCTGATGAGAGATTTTGGTCTGGTAGTGTCGCCGTAAGGACGGCCCACGGCTCCTGACGGCGATCTGCGCTTCGAGCCGGCAGCGTCTCGCCGTTTCAAGTTGAAAACTTCCACATTTCAGGCTCTGTTGACCCAGTAAGTCGTCAGAGAACAGAGAACTTTCAGAAGAAGTCGGCATGAGGAGTTTATTCGGACATTCCATTGTTAACGGTCATTTTGTAATGAAAGAACGTGCGGGCAGAGTCGCATGTCGCGACAGGAAAAACACCTCCGTTGGAAACCTTAACGGACAAGTTGGAACATGCTCAAGCTGTTAAACAATTTCTCAGTTACTCACTTGTTCAAAGCCATCAAAAGCCGCCTGAATTTTACAAATGGTTTTCAACACGGAGGTGTTTTTCCTGTCGCGGCGCACACAGGTTTGCGCGCACGTCTTTCATTAAAAAATGTCCTTAAACAGTGGAATGTCCGCCTGCACGACGTCCTGCTCCGTGGGAAGTCCTTACACCGACAGAAACACCCCATAATCTCTCATCAGCCATTAAACTTTTCACCAAAAACCAGCTAAATTTCTCGAATAGTGTCCACTCGGATATTCCTCACAGGTCCAGAAAATTTTTTGATAAAGCAACGTGCGCCGTCTCGAGCAGCGTGTGAAACAAAGGAATTCAGCCGAGAGGGCGGGACCACATCTCAATCAAGGCCTGCCCACAGGGAAATGACGTCACCGACACGCGTGAAAAAAGTCACGCATGCGCACGAGGGTTCAAGCATGATTGGTGTAATCGCATGTCATTCAAATCCATATAGTTAAAAAAATAAGTCGGTTTCTTATCTAATAGACCTTGTATATTGTATATAATAATCATTAGATTATTAATACATAAATATAAATAAATTTAAGAAATATTACAATTTGAAAACAAATGCACCCAAACGTGATGAGAGCTGCTTAATGCTAACTTTTAACATTGAAAATGCCATAGACATGCTAATGCGTTAGCATCGGTCCTGTTTTTAAGTTATAAAATACATCTATCAACTGTTTCAGAAGACCATAACAGGTCAGTTTAACATAGAAAAGGTAAATAATACTCACAAACGTATGCTCTTTAGGGTCTTAGCGGGAGAAAATTAAGCGAAAGAAAGAATAAACAAAGCAATAGATCGAAGCACTGCTTCAATCTGCGAACCACTGCTTAGATTGGTTCAAGGTTCAAAGCAAAGCTGCACTGCAGAAAAGTTGATCACGGACCCACTGCAGGGTCTGTAATCAATGTAGAGAAATGAGAATTTTCCTGACAAACACCCCCCAAAACAACGGCCACTCTGAAGGACCGATAACAGAATCGTTAAGCACAAAGCTTATTGATGTCGGTGAATCGAATCATTTCTTAACGATACACGAAAGGAACTGGTTCTTGATACCCATCCCTAGTACGAACCATTCAAAATGATCAGTTTATTTATTTTGCTGTAGAATTATTTACTTTGTTTGCATGGGAAAGCAAAGCAAAGCCTGCTTGAATGATCTTCTCCAAAAGTTGTAGATTAAATGTCATACCTTCATATCTGACTGTTTGATGCAAAATGGCAAGAATACATTTTACAGACTTAAAGGCTGAGGGGGGAAAAAAATCCCTTGAAAGGCAGCTGTGCCAAACCCTGCCACACGGTGATATACTTGTGTTGCCAAACACCATCATAGGTGCTTTGAGGTCTATAACGTTCCCCTCTCACTCTTTCTCTTCAGACAGCAGCATCATCATTCCCTGTCTGCTTCTCTGTGGCAGGCAGCGGTGGGGTTAAGCTGCCAGCGATGGAACGATAGTGAAGAGGACGACTGCAGCTGGGGGTTGCAGATAGCACATTCTGTCAAATAGTGTAGTGAGGCTGCCTGCATAATGAAGTGAACGGCAGCAGAGAAAAATATGTGAAATAAGGTAGTGGTGCATGTGGGGTGCTGTGTGTGTGAGTGTGTGTGTGTTGTGGGGGGTGGCATGGGGGGTATGTGTTGTTGCTGAAACTGATACGGGCTCCACCACAGTGTGAAAAGCAGCAGGAGATTTAGCTTGTAAGGAGGAAGACATAAAACATTTAGAAGTGTCCTGATGAATTATTAGTGCAACACACGCTGGCTTTGTGCAGCATGCACGTGGATTAAAGCGGTGGCATACTGCATCTGACAGTCTGGTGGGCATGCCAAAAAGAGGCCAAAGGCTTTGTTGCAATGACAAAAGGGGAGGAGGGGGTTTAGCGGAGGACAAAATTTTGCGACATCTTGACGTTGACACTTCAATAGCGACACCAGTCTCATGTTCACCAGACAAAGGAATCTGCAATTATTTTCCACAAAATCCCACTTTTTAATACATTATACAAACTGCTTCTTCCCTAAACACAGGTCACCAATAACAATGAAACATGGATCACAATGATGAGAAAAGTGTCTAATTTGAAAACATAATATGAGCTTGTAGGTGAGGACAGACTTTCACAAAAATACAGCAGCATAATTAGGATTTACATACATGCTATATCACTGTAACTAAAAATATACACTGTACATTTTGAATACAGTTATATCAAGTCATTAAAAATATATTGATACTCACATGCAAAAACAAGTATCAAATAACTCAAAAATATGATCTTGCTTGCCAAGAGGTAGCTCTGGTGGACATATGGTGTGTTTCACTTGTATTGTTATTGAGTTGTCAATATAGTGCAGCGGATAAGAGAATATTTAGAGGGGAATCCTGCAAATGGTGATAAAAGCATCAAATTCGGCAGAAATACTCCTCAGACAATCCTCTTTTGAAAAAACCGATTGGCCACTTGAATTTTCAATCGGTGGTCAGGCAGAGGTCACAGTTTTAAAAAAGAATAGTTTGGACCATGTATCATCCTTACTTGTCACGTTACGGGGTAACATATGTCACATGTCATAGAATCCAACAGACGTAGACCTTGTTTGACCTTTACTTTGGAGACCAAGCATTCAACACTGTCAACACTATTCCATTTATTGATCCTATTAGCTCAACCAATAATTTGCATCACTTTTTACCAAAATTGAAGTAACTTTAACTTTTGACCCCTGTACAAAATGACACTGACCTTTGTCACCATTCTTGCTGATTGTATCCCATAACTCCATAGAATTCATTCACAGATAGTCCAAACTAGACCTTTTTGGAATCTTTATGATCAGGCAAATAATATGGAATATTTTTCAATATGATTGGAGCATCTTTTAATTTTGACCTCTGTGTAATTCTTGAATTGACCCCTACCTGACCACCGACTGAAAAGTCAAGTGGCCAATCGTTTTTTACAAAGGGGCGTGTCTAAGGAGTATTTCTGCTGAATTTGATGCTTTTATCACCATTTGCATGATTGTTTCACTTATCTGCTGCACTAATAGATCTCACTGGGAAGAACTCTGGATAAAATGTTGCCATATTTCATTGCGTTGCTTGTACTTGGTTTACAAAAAATGAGTCATTGGTGAAAGTAACATTTCATCATGGCTTTATTAGGTGTATTTTTTCCTAGTTCTAAGTTACTAGTTGGGTGAACTAAAAGCATTAATAAATTATATAGTTTTCTCCGTGTTGAATGCTTGGTCTCCACAGTAAAGGTCAAACAAGGTCAACGTCCATTAGATTCTATGACGTGACATATGTTACCTAGTAACATGATAACTAAAGCATGACACACGGTGCAAACTATTTCTTTTTAAACCCCTATTAAGAAATAATTTGCATCACTTTTTTACTAAAATTGTGGCAACTTTAACTTTTGACCCCTGTACAAACTGAAATTGACCTTTGTCACAATTTTTGTTGTTTTTATTCCATAACTCCATAACATTCAGACATAGTTAGTCCACACTATACCATTTTGTAATCGTAGTGATCAGACAAATAATGTGGTATACATTTTAATATGATAGGAGCATTTTTAAATTTTGACCCCTGTGTAACTCTTCATTGACCCCTAACTGGCTATATGAGTTGGGCAAAGCGATGCATTCTCAGACTGCGTTAACCCTTGAACTCAGAAGCAAATTAGATAACATCTCAGAGCAAATGCGCACCTTGCAGGAGAAGATGAAGATTTCAGAGGCTGGGGAATTTTCATAATTGGGATCTGGTTTGTTCATGTGAAGCTGGAAAAGTGTTTTTCACTGCTCAACCACAAACACGACAGGCTTATCAGCCTCTCAAGGATAAAATGCCCATTGTTTTTCCTCCAGAAGAATGTCTATGGCCATGGGAAGTTTGGCTGCCTCCTTATCTCTCTTACTCCAGTACACAAGGACAGACAGACTCACACATGGACAAAGACTGAAGCATGCTCCACTTTCCCTCCTACCTCTCCTCCTGCCCCCCATCACACACCCCATCCCGGCCACCGCTCACGCCACCCCTTTCCCCTCCGGGGGCTGCGCGGTTTTAGCTGCGGCAGGTCCCCGTTCCCCCCAAGCTAGCGGCGGCGTGACTCCAGTTGCAGTGGCTACCACACACTCACATCGCCTCAATTTGGAAAACGTACTGTTTCAAGTTTAGTGCACATAAACAATGTTAAATGTATATGTGTTGTCTTAATTCTGATGTGTGCCATTATTATGGTAAACAAGTAATTGTGGATTAATTGCTGTCTGTGGAAATGTGAGTGTGGATGTAATCTCGTTGTTGTTACACTTGTAATGACAATGACAATAAATCTCATCCATCCATCTATAGTCAGGTAGGGGTCAGTGTACCACGGCCTACCAGACCCCCAACAGATGAATGTGCCTTCTTTATCATGATATGCAAGCACGTCTACACACACACACACACACACACACACACACACACACACACACACACACACACACACACACACACACACACACACACACACACACACCTCGGCCCTCAACACCTAACGATTTCATTAGCTTCACATTAGGATTGATGGGGCTCCTCTGAGGGATATAAATCAATTTGCGAACACTTTTGTTAAAATTTCAGCGTGCAATGGAGCCATCAAGCAGAGAGGTGGATGAGGAGCAAGGAAGTGGAACAACCACATCATTGGTTTGCTTTTCCTGAAGGGGAAATTTTTTAATTAATTTTTACATAATTATTGTATGGCTTTGCCTTACAATATAAAGCGCCTTGGGGCAACTGTTTGTTGTGATTTGGCGCTATATAAATAAAATTGATTGATTGATTGATTGAAGGGGCAGTGGCCAGGAGTCATATTATACCTTCAGGGTTTATGATCAAAAGTACAGTATGTCCCTCCTTCATGCTCCGTCCACTCTAGAAATCACCCCCTCTACCCATACTCTTCTTTCATAAAACACCTTCTCCTCTCATCTGCAGTGCCTTCCATCCATCCTTCAGTACCACCATGATTTACAACCAGTACTCATGTGTTTCCTGGGAATTGATTTCCAGCAAACTGCACTGGGCGCCCATCCTTTCTGCGAGGGCCGTAACGATCAGGCTGCGGATCATTAGTCTGGACCACTGTTTTCCACTGCTCTGTTGGCTGGCTGCCATATATCTCCCCCCCCACCTCCTCCCAAGTCACAGCCACTGTTAAATTGCCTGTTCCCTTCCCTCCCCTTACTTCTCTTGGACTCCCACTCCACAGCCCCAGTCACACCTCATGATCCTCATCTGTTCTCCTTTTGCACCGTGGCATTTACAGAAACACAAGCTGTGCTGGAGCCAAAGCCGACAGCAAGTGTTTACAAGCCAATGAGGACAGACAAAATCCCCCCCCCTCCCCTGGTGCCTTCCTGCTCCTAACACAGTGACCTTTACCTCAGCGGGGAGGCAGGTGATGCGACCCTTATGTTATTTGTGAAGGAAGTCACTGAAGGATCCAAACAGACAAAACATCCCTCCACAGATGGTTTCGTGCGTCAGAGGCGGACTGGTGTAATATAGAAAGAAGACAGTGACAGAGTCAGTTTGTCATCAAGGGGGCATGTGCAGAACAGCAGTGCTCATGGTTCAAAGGATCCTATTATGCCCCCTGAGGAACAATAAGGTCTCATTTGTTGCATGTGCTTCTTGACAATGTGCCAAAATTAAGGCCTGATTGAGCTTCCGAGGGTGTTTTTGAAAGACCAAAGCCAGTATTTTTCTTTGAGTGCACAGCAAGCTGTCTTTTTTCAGCATTTCTCTCGCTCTGTAATCTTAAAATTGACAGAACAATGGAATAAATGTCAAGTTAAAGCCTCTAATCACACTCATTCAGCCCCAGAGCCACAATAACTCAGGTGACAATCTGCTGCATTCTTGAGGTGCCACATCCTGATCCAAAAGGAACGGACCTGATCAATGCATTTGCTTAATTGTCTGGAGTCTGATTTATTGCAATAGTCTTGCACTAATCATTCATCTGTCCATTTCATAAGTTTCATAAGTATTTTTAAAGTATATTTATGCTCTGCTACATTTCAAATCAATGCCAAGTCTATTTTTGACAGATGCGACATCTGGTGCACTTCTGATTGGCCAATCTGGTAGTGCCACCCATATGAATACATTTTTTTTTTGTTCTGTTATCCTGTCTCATTTTGCATTTTTCTCCTACTAACAGCCACTGTACAGGCCCACAGCCAAACAGGGTTTTTGCTCAGGGTCACCACAGCAAATCTGAAATGGATTGGCATGTTGATTTGGCTCGGGTGTTATGGCAGATGCCCTTCCTGATGCAACTCCACCTTACATAAGAATGGGCACATGAGGCGAACGTGGAAGCTTCTGCTTTGAAAGCAAGTGCACTGACCACTTGGCATCCATGCCGCCATAATATGATAATAACATAAAATAATAATTTTGAAGATGAATGTATTTTTCACAGCTAAAACACAGACTCCCTTGTTTGATCCACGTTTTTTGATCAGTACTACTCTGAGTGTTTTGCAAAAATAAATAAAAACATTAAGGAGAGTATTTATCAATTTAAATTTTTTTTTTCAATTTCAATTACAAAGTCAGACTACCAGAGCAAGAATTTTAGCTGAGGAAGTTTCTGTGATTTGAAGCGAAACATCCTCACGTCAAGCAACCCAGTCCAGTCGAAGATTCAAGCTTCTCTACTATACAGAGGCAAATTACAGAACAATTCACAAAACTAATATACAGGAAAAGTTGCCGGTGCACAGGACAGGAGGGTTTCAGAAACAGACACCACACCCATCTCTGGATGGAGCTGCACCTTAAACAGGGAGAAAAAACAGAATCAGGCATCAGAAAGACAAGAAATACAGTATAATTTGTCAGCATTAAACAACAAGAAAAACAGAGAAATACTAAGGTGATCGTCGGCCACTAGCCCTAAACTTCACTAAAACACCCAGAATTTAGGTAAAGTTGAGGTCACGGCGCGCTCCATTTACTAATAAAATGAATAGTAAGTCCCTTCGGCTGCTCCTTTGTTTGCACTCGGGGTCGCCACAGCAAATCCAAGGTGGATCTGCATGTTGAATTGGCACAGGTTTTACGCCGGATGCCCTTCCTGACGCAACTCCACATTACATGGAGAAATGTGGCAGGGGTGGGATTTGAACCTGGAACCTTCTGCACTGAAACCAAGGGCATTAACCACTTGGCCACCACCCCTGCTTCCTAATAAAACAAATTAAAAGAGTAAAAAGCATAAAACTATACTATGCCAGTATGCTAGCCATATGAAAGGAAAAATAAGTGCATCTTAAGTCTGGACTTGAAAGTCTCCACAGAATCTGACTGTTTTATTGACACAGGGAGATCATTCCACAAAACAGGGGCACGATAAGAGAAAGCTCAAGCATATATTGGTTTGACTTTAATGTGCTTTAACGCCTGGTGCTCTGTGCAAATGTATTACCTCAATAAAATACAAGTATCAGATTGAGACTCAATATTAAATGACTCAGATCTGGATCGGGCACAAAAAATAATCTTCATCAGGACATCCCTATTTTAGTCTTCAGTTGTTTCTTGAGTGAAAGATGTACAGTAGACTGACTCAAGAGCCTTCTGGCATTAATAATATTTTTGTGCCTTGAAGTTGAAGTCATCACTGCTCCTGTCTTGCTGAATGAATCTCAGACGCAGAAATCATCTCCAGCTGTCAATTGCTGTTTTCAACTTCTATTCCACAGCCCAGCGTTCCTGAACATCCATCGCTCTCAGCCCTTTGATTTATTGCTGTTTCAAATGGGGAGGGAATCAAAAAGTGCTCAAACAGCCATTTGGCTACATTAAGAGGCCGAGCTAAAATAAACAGCGGCGCAAACCGGCAGTCTGAGCTGCTTTTAGTGGCTCCACACTCCACTCTGGCACTGGAAGGGGAAGCTTCTCGAACTCGAGCCCGAGTCTGGCAGCGTGCACTGGCAGCGATGACTTACAACAGAATTTAAGTGAATCTAATAAGCAGAGTGAATGCTTCCTGTCGATTTGGCACGGCCCGTGCCTGGGCTCTAATCATTCAAATACTTTGGCAAAAGGCAATGCCCCGCTCCTCTCCAAAAGTGAATAATGAGACACGGAGCTCTTAATCATGGTAGATCAGTTCAAATAAATGAAAAGAGAATCAAAAGCATTCTTTGCCGAGGCAGCTCTTCTCCCCATCCAAATGAGCTGACAGAGGGCCAGATCCGTGGGATGGAGATTTACCCAGGAGATAGAACGCATTTTCCAAGACTCGGCGAAGCAGTGTCTTATTCTGGCAGATCGTAGATCCAGAAAGTAGTTCTGGAAGAAAACGGGGACAGCTTTTATTTCATTTCCTTGAATTTAGATCTGTTGTGAAAGTGTAGTGACACGGACCCACAACAGGGGGCGCAAATGAACGGTCAATAGATGAGCCAAAAAGTAACAATTTAATGTTGTGAAACGTGCACAACGAATATACAGACAATCTCAGAATATAATTACAGTCAAATCACAAAGGTGACGTGTGGGCAGGCTCGAGGATAGAAGACGTCTGTCCTGAGATGAACCGGAACCACACGATTTCCTCCGCCACCGAACCCAGAGAATACTGGAGCCGCCAAGTCCCGAATTCCCAGGTGATCACCGTCCCCGACTGTCGGATCTGGTACTGCTGGCGAGAACAAAGACAGTCAAGTGTGGGTGTGTGTACACCCAGTAACAACAGCGGTGGGAATGCCACCTCCACCTCTCACTCAATATGCTGATGTGTTTGCAGTGATCCCTCAGAGAAAAAGAGTGCCGTCCTGCACTCACTCAGCTTCCACAAAACAAGGGACCGGTACGCCTGCAAACACTCACAATGTACAGATTACAGATAAACACAAAAAGGCTGAGGATATTACCTACAATGAAGTACGATATCTCGGCAACGAGGTGGAGATGACGTCTGGTCTTTATGGAGTGTGATGATGAAGAATGTGTGACAGCTGTCAGGAATTAATGAGTGACAGCTGTCACTCCCGGCTGTGTCCGTGGCGGCAGCGCCCTCTCGTGCCTGAAGCCCGCACTTCAGGCAGGGCGCCCTTTGGTGGTGGGCCAGCAGTACCTCTTCTGGCGGCCCACACAACAGGACCCCCCCCTCAACGGGCGCCTCCTGGCGCCCGACCAGGTTTGTCGTGGTGTCGGCGGTAGAAGTCGGCCAGGAGGGCCGGATCCAGGATGAAGCTCCTCTTCACCCAGGAGCATTCTTCGGGTCCATACCCTTCCCAGTCCACCAGATATTGGAACCCCCGGCCCATTCGACGGACGTCCAGGAGCCGGCGCACAGTCCAAGCCGGCTCCCCGTCAATGATCCGGGCAGGAGGCGGCGCCGGACTGGGAGCAAAGAGGGGTGAGGTGTGGTGAGGCTTGATCCTGGAAACATGGAACACCGGGTGGATCCGCAGTGAAGCCGGGAGCTGGAGCTTCACTGCGGCAGGGCTGAGGACTTTGAGGATTTTGAAGGGTCCAATGAACCTGTCCATCAGTTTTGGTGACTGTACTTGTAGAGGGATGTCCTTTGTCGACAACCACACCTCCTGCCCGGGCTGGTATGCAGGGGCCGGGGACCGCCGGCGGTCTGCATGGGTCTTGGCCCTCGTCCGGGCCTTCAACAAGGCAGAACGGGCGGTGTGCCACACCCGACGGCACCTCCGAAGGTGGGCCCGGACCGAGGGCACACCGACCTCTCCCTCCACCACGGGAAATAATGGGGGCTGGTACCCCAAACACACCTCAAATGGGGAGAGGCCGGTGGCAGAAGACACCTGGCTGTTATGCGCATACTCGATCCAGGCCAGATAGTTACTCCAGGCCGTCGGGTGCACGGATGTTACGCAGCGGAGGGTCTGTTCCAGTTCTTGGTTGGCCCGCTCTGCCTGTCCGTTCGTCTGTGGATGGTACCCGGACGAGAGGCTCACGGTGGCCCCCAGTTCCCTGCAGAAGCTCCTCCAGACGTGTGAGGAGAACTGGTGACCACGATCTGAGACGATGTCTGTGGGTATCCCATGCAGACGGACGACGTGGTGGACCAGGAGGTCTGCTGTCTCCTGGGCTGTTGGGAGCTTCGGGAGGGCCACGAAGTGGGCCGCCTTGGAGAATCGGTCCACTATCGTGAAGATGGTGGTGTTGCCCTGGGACGGCGGGAGGCCCGTGACGAAATCCAGGCCGAAGAAGTCCTTGGGACCTTTTATGGTCTGCCTTGCCCCTGGCACAGGTGGTGCAGGCCTGGATATATTCCCGGACGTCGGCCTCCATAGACACCCACCAGAAGCGCTGCCGGACAACTGCCACGGTCCTTCGCACCCCTGGATGACAGGAGAGCTTGGAACCGTGACAGAAGTCCAAGACTGCAGCTCTGGCCTCTGGTGGGACGTACAAACGGTTCTTCGGACTGGTTCCGGGGTCCGGGCTCCGTGCCAGGGCCTCCCGGACGGTCTTCTCCACGTCCCAGGTGAGGGTGGCCACGATAGCGGACTCCGGGATGATGGGCACCGGTGGATGCGACAGCACCGTTTTGACTTCATCTTCGTGTACCCGGGACAAGGCATCCGATCTCTGGTTCTTGGTCCCGGGGCGATAGGTGATCCGGAAGTCAAAACGTCCGAAGAACAGTGACCAGCGGGCTTGCCTGGGGTTCAGCCGCTTGGCGGTCCTGATATACTCCAGGTTCCGATGGTCAGTGAAAACCGTGAATGGCACAGACGCTCCCTCCAACAGGTGTCTCCACTCCTCAAGAGCCTCTTTCACTGCAAGGAGTTCTCGATTGCCGACGTCATAGTTCCGTTCGGCTGGGGTCAACCTGTGAGAAAAGTAGGCACACGGGTGAAGAACCTTATCGGTCTCTCCGCTCTGAGATGGCACGGCTCCTATCCCTGAGTCAGAGGCGTCCACTTCAACCACGAACTGGCGGCTAGGGTCGGGCTGCACCAAAACTGGCGCAGTAGAGAACCGTCGTTTCAACTCCTTGAACGCGGCTTCGCACCGATCCGACCAGGTGAAGGGGACTTTTGGAGAGGTCAGGGATGTCAGGGGGCTAACTACCTGACTGTAGCCCTTAATGAACCTCCTATAGAAATTAGCGAAGCCGAGGAACTGTTGCAGCTTCCTACGGCTTGTTGGTTGGGGCCAATCTCTCACCGCCGCAACCTTGGCCGGATCAGGGGCGACGGAGTTAGAGGAGATGATAAACCCCAGGAAGGACAAAGACGTGCGGTGAAACTCACACTTCTCGCCCTTCACAAACAGTCGGTTCTCTAATAACCGCTGCAGGACCTGATGTACATGCTGGACATGGGTCTCAGGATCCGGAGAAAAGATGAGAATATCGTCCAGATATACGAAGACGAATCGGTGCAGGAAGTCCCGCAAGACGTCGTTAACCAAGGCTTGGAATGTCGCGGGGGCGTTGGTGAGGCCGAACGGCATGACCAGGTACTCAAAGTGACCTAACGGGGTGTTAGATGCCGTCTTCCATTCGTCTCCCTTCCGGATCCGAACCAGGTGATACGCATTTCTAAGATCCAGCTTAGTAAAGATTTTGGCTCCATGCAGGGGGGTGAACACGGAATCCAACAATGGCAACGGGTATCGGTTGCGAACCGTAATCTCATTCAGCCCCCTGAAATCAATGCATGGACGGAGTCCGCCATCTTTCTTGCCCACAAAAAAGAAACCTGCCCCCATCGGGGAGGTGGAGTTCCGGATCAGCCCGGCAGCTAATGAGTCCCGGATGTAGGTCTCCATTGATTCGCGCTCAGGTCGTGAGAGGTTGTACAGCCTGCTGGACGGAAACTCAGCGCCTGGAACCAAATCAATGGCACAATCGTACGGACGGTGCGGGGGAAGGGTGAGTGCCAGATCCTTGCTGAAGACGTCAGCAAGATCGTGGTACTCAACCGGCACTGCCGTCAGATTGGGAGGGACTTTGACCTCCTCCTTAGCCTGTAAACCGGGGGGAACCGAGGATCCTAAACACACCCGATGGCAGGTTTCGCTCCACTGAACCACCACCCCAGATGGCCAATCAATCCGGGGATTGTGCTTCAACATCCATGGGAAGCCCAAAATCACGCGGGAGGTAGAAGGAGTTACAAAAAACTCAATCTCCTCCTGATGGTTTCCAGACACCACCAGAGTTACTGGTTGTGTCTTGTGTGTGATTAAAGGGAGGAGGGTGCCATCTAGTGCCCGCACCTGCACTGGCGAAGGAAGCGCCACCAGAGGGAGCCCTACCTCCCTTGCCCATCTGCTGTCTAGCAGACTCCCTTCTGACCCCGTGTCCACCAGTGCTGGGGCTTGAAGGGTTAAATCCCCGCTCAGGATTGTAACTGGGAGTCGTGTGGCAATCTGTGTGTGTCTCACTTGAATGTTTTGACCCCCCCTTAGCCCAGTCTCTAAGGGCGAGTGTTGTTGTTTTGGCTGTTTGGGGCAGTTTTTCTGTGTGTGCTCAGTTGAGCTGCAGAGAAAACACTCTCCACGGATCAGCCTCCTCATTTTGGCCCTGTGCGTTTCTCTAACAACGTCAGCAGGGGGAGCTGTTGCCCCACGGAGCGCTGTGGCTGTGGAGCGTGGGGAGGGCGGCGCCTTTTCGAACCCGGAAGGGAGAGGGGCGGCGCGTATCCGGTCACGTCCTTCGCCTCGCTCCCGACGGCGTTCCTCCAACCGATTGTCTAACCGTATAACGAGATCGATAAGCCCATCTAAATCCCACGGTTCCTCCTTAGCTACCAGCTGCTCCTTCAGAACCAACGACAGTCCGTTTATGAAGGCGGCGCGGAGCGCAACGTTATTCCAGCCGGACCTCGCAGCCGCGATGCGGAAGTTGACTGCATAAGCGGCTGCGCTCTCGCGTCCCTGTCTCATTGACAGCAGCACTGTTGAAGCGGTCTCTCCTCTGTTAGGGTGATCAAACACTGTTCTGAACTCCCCCACAAACCCAGTGTATGCTGATAACAACCGTGAGTTCTGTTCCCAGAGCGCCGTAGCCCAGGCGCGTGCTTTACCCCGAACCAGAGCAATCACATAAGCTATTTTACTAGCATCTGACGCGTACATGACGGGACGTTGTGCGAAGACGAGCGAACACTGCATAAGAAAGTCCGCGCACGTCTCCACACAACCTCTGTACGGCTCAGGAGGGCTTATGTATGCTTCAGGGGATGGTGGGAGGGGTTGTTGAACCACCACTGGAACGTTCATATCCTGCACAGGGTCGGCAGGAGGACGAGCTGCAGCAGCGCCCTGAGCGCTCGCCGCCATCTGTGCGGAGAGAGCCTCCACCCTGCGGTTCAGGAGGATGTTTTGCTCAGTCATCTGATCTAACCGAGCCGTAAAGGCGGTGAGAATGTGCTGCAGCTCACCAATCACGTCTCCTGCAGACGCCTGCGCTCCTTGCTCTCCCACTGGTCGTTCAACAACCGGGTGACGCCCCTCGGAGTCCATGACGCTGGCCGAGATATCCTGTTGTGAAAGTGTAGTGACACGGACCCACAACAGGGGGCGCAAATGAACGGCCAATAGATGAGCCAAAAAGTAACAATTTAATGTTGTGAAACGTGCACAACGAATATACAGACAATCTCAGAATATAATTACAGTCAAATCACAAAGGTGACGTGTGGGCAGGCTCGAGGATAGAAGACGTCTGTCCTGAGATGAACCGGAACCACACGATTTCCTCCGCCACCGAACCCAGAGAATACTGGAGCCGCCAAGTCCCGAATTCCCAGGCGATCACCGTCCCCGACTGTCGGATCTGGTACTGCTGGCGAGAACAAAGACAGTCAAGTGTGGGTGTGTGTACACCCAGTAACAACAGCGGTGGGAATGCCACCTCCACCTCTCACTCAATATGCTGATGTGTTTGCAGTGATCCCTCAGAGAAAAAGAGTGCCGTCCTGCACTCACTCAGCTTCCACAAAACAAGGGACCGGTATGCCTGCAAACACTCACAATGTACAGATTACAGATAAACACAAAAAGGCTGAGGATATTACCTACAATGAAGTACGATATCTCGGCAACGAGGTGGAGATGACGTCTGGTCTTTATGGAGTGTGATGATGAAGAATGTGTGACAGCTGTCAGGAATTAATGAGTGACAGCTGTCACTCCCGGCTGTGTCCGTGGCGGCAGCGCCCTCTCGTGCCTGAAGCCCGCACTTCAGGCAGGGCGCCCTTTGGTGGTGGGCCAGCAGTACCTCTTCTGGCGGCCCACACAACAAGATCTTCAAGGATGATTACGTGTTCACACTTATACAAATACACAAATACAAACTTTCTGTCCGACCTCCAAAGAAATACCACATGATCGTTACGGCTTTCACAATCAAGCGCTCCTCCGTGTTTATTCTCCTGCATCCACATCTCAGATGATTTCTGGAAGCCCAAGCAAAGTGACACGGCTCTTCTGACACCTCGTCCAAACTCAATAATTCACCACGCTTTCGCTTGCCAACTCTTCCCTCTGCCAATCTGAAATCCTTCCACACAGTCGGCTTGCTGAGACAGCACTCTAACAAACGATGCTGTCAGTTAACAAGATGGGAAAACATTGTTAATTTTTTTTCCTCTTTCCCTCCTCTTGCCTCTCCTCCTCAGCGAGGAGTCTTGATGTGCAGAGATGAGGGCTGGATCACAGTTTGCCTGGGGGAAGCCTGACACAAGCCAGCCTGCCGCTGACATGATGAGCCTGGAGACTGCTGGCAAATTCTTGTGATGTCACTTCCCACTCTCGACAGCTCTGACACCCTGGCGTGGGGTAGCGGAAAAGCGAGGAGTTGAAGGAGCTGCTGGGGAGATGATGGTGGAGGTTGGAAAGGAGGGTGGAGGTGGTGGTGGTGGTGAGGGCTGGATGAGAAGAAACACGGGTACGTCGATTGTGTGGCTCTTCTGTTTTCTTTTATGTTCTCGCTTTTATCAGCAGCTGGAGCTGTCAGCGGTAATCAGGCTTGTAGCGAAGAGCTACAGAGACGATAAGCCCGGCCTGTCAGCGTCACATCCACCACGGCGGCAGACATATGCTGTCGCCGCACTCCGCGTCCTTCTTTATGCGTAATGCCATTCTCCCCAGAGAGAGGAGAAAAGAGAGAAGAAAACACAGGAAGAGGTGGATCATCCTCACGAAGAAGACGGAGCGAAGACACTTGGTGTGGTCTTAACCCGGAGTGTTCAATACAGCAAGCCTTCGATACACAGCAGAAATACGGTATATTCAAGTGTTTCGCTAAGGAAGAGATATATAAAGTTAAATTTATTAAAGGTGTCCACATAATGCACCTTTTCTGCAACTTACTATAGGTTCCCAAAACACTGAAAAGCTACAACGTCTTGGATTTAGTGTCATTTATTAGCAGGAACAGAATGCTGGATTCATCATAGGTGTGACTGACAAAGGACAAAAAAGCAGGAAAATATATGGCGCACCTACCATGATAGGACGACCCCCCCGCCAAGGCACACACTCACACACACCCAAGTAAAATGCATTAACCTAGCTAGAAACATTATTGCTGAGTGACCTAAGTGTAAATTTGTTGGGTCAACATGATGAATTTGCATTACTGTTACCTAATTACCACAGTTCAGGCCAACTGGATTTGAAAAGGTAAATGTAGACATAAATGTAAAATTTGTTGGGTCAACATCATAAATTTGTGTTACTGTTACTAAAGGCCAACTAGATTTGCAAGGGTAAATGTAACAAAAATAAAAAGTAAGTCCAGCTGGGTACTCCCTTGTTTGCACTCAGGGTCACCACAGCAAATCTGAGGTGGATCTGCATGTTGAATTGGCACAGGTTTTACTCCAGAAGCCCTTCCTGATGCGACTCCACATTACATGGAGAAATGGGGCAGGAGTGGTGTTTGAACCGGGAGCCTTTCGTATTGAAACCAAGTGGACTAACCAGTTGGCCACCACTCCTGCCCTGTAAGTAGTTACAACTATTTTTAAAATAGTACAGTTACATATTAACTTAACTTTGCTGTGTTGGATCAACACAATTTATGCAGATCCACTGTGGATTTGCTGTGGCGACCTCGAGCACAAACAAGTGAGCAGCCAAAGGGACTTTCTGTTTTTGTTGCATTTACACTTACAAGACTAGTTGACCTGACCTATGGTAATTAAGTAACAGTAATGCAAATTCATCATGTTGACCCAACAAATTTACATTTAGGTCACTCAGCAAAATTGTTTCTGGCTACGTTAATGCATGTTACTTGGGTGAAAATACTTTCCATAATTTTATTATGTTCACTGAGCAAATTAAATTTGAAGTTTTGCATGTTATGTTAAAAACTACATGATTTGAATGTGTTCACCCATAAAACTTGATTCTATATTGTATAAGCTACATGTTAGACTTACGTTCATGTAACATTAAAAACCAACAACACCCATGTTGTTTTTTTGAGTGTTCATCCAGGACTTGGCAAGACCTCATTTATGACATTCTTTTAGGGATGTGGTAAAGAAAGGGGTCGAGATAACACGGACGTGGATTCCATCGTACATAGGTATCCCGACAAATGCGAAGGTGGATAGGTTGGCCAAAAAAGCTGTGACAAATGAAAACATACACATTAGTATCAATATTTCCAAGGCAGAGGGCAAGTGTATCGTCAAGAGGAAAATTAACCTAAAATGGCAAAAATGCAGGGAGCAGGTAACTAAGAGCAGGCATTTATTTTCAATAGCTAGTAAAGTGACAGATTCAGTAAATAACTGTCGAAGAAATGGGTGGAAAAGAAAGGATGATCTCACTATTGCTAGACTGAGAATTGGTCATGCTTTCTTGAATAATGCTCTCTTCCTTCTACAGGGCTGTGCAATGAAAACTGTGAAATCTGAGGAAAATTTGCAGGGGGGTCTGGGGGGCATAGGCTCCCAGGAGCTGGGGTCTTGGGCCCCGCGGATCCCAGAAACCAAATTAATTTTTTTATCTAATGATACATTTTCAGCATCTCCTGGAACAAAAAAATCTCAAAATTACTGCATATTTAAATGACCCTGTATTCAACCTTTCAATTGAACCGTCAATGATGATGTTGAAATAACAGAGTATGACGTGGATGTAGGACCTGGAATGATTTTCCTTTTAATTATAAACCAAATTATGCATTAACTCAGAACAGTTAAACGACATGAAATTCATGAAGACTGAAAAGACTGCTAAAGTATTTCAAAAACCACAGCTAAAGCTTGTAGAATATTTTAAAAATCAGGGTAAAATATCAATAACATACATTATAGTAAAAAAGCAACATATTCTTGTGTAAATTCTTGTAAATCCACTCAAAGCCACAGTGTCTTTTTTCTCATGAAAAAAGTCTACATTAATAAAACATTTATATTCTTGTGTAAATTCCTGTAAATCCATTCAAAGCCACAGTCTTTTTTTCCCAATGCAAGAAAGTCTAGATTAATGGAAAAAGTCACATAAGCTTGTCTAAAATCCTGTTTGAACAGCACAATGTTTATTTTCCAGAGAGAGAAACGTTCTTACTGTGTTTCCTGAGAGGGCACAGTTCACTTTTCCCGTTTCTTTATCTTTCAGATGTGTTCATGAAGCCAGTGACGATTCCACAGATTCAAGGCACAAGTCTCAAGGCACAAATCTGGGGAAGGGTACAGAAACATTTCTGCTGCTTTGAAGGTCCCAGCGAGCGCAGTGGCCTCCATCATCTGTAAATGAAAGAAGTTCAGATCCACGAGGACTCCTCCTGGAGCTGGTTACCCGTCTAAACTGAGTGATCGGGGAAGGGCCTTAGTCAGGGAGGTGACCAAGAACCCGATGGTCACTCTGTCAGAGCTTCAGCATTCCTCTGTGGAGAGAGGAGAACCTTCCCGAAGGACAACCCTCTCTGCAGCAATCCACCAATCAGGCCTATATGGGAGAGTGACCAGACGGAAGCCACTCCTCAGTAAAAGGCACATGGCAGCCCACCTGGAGTTTGACAAAAGGCACCTGAAGGACTCTCAGACCAGGAGAAACAAAATTCTCTGGTCTGATGAGACAAAGACTGAACTCTTTGGCGTCATGTTTGGAGGAAACCAGGCACCATCCCTACAGTGAAGCATGGTGGTGGCAGCATCGTGCTGTGGGGATGTTTTTCAGCAGCAGGAACTGGGAAACTAGTCAGGATTGAGGGAAAGATGAATCCAGCAATGTACAGACACATCCTGGATGAAAACCTGCTCCAGAGCGCTCTTGACTTCAGACTGGGGTGACGGTTCATCATTCTGCAGGACAATGACCCTAAACACACATCCAAGATATCAAAGGAGTGGCTTCAGGACAACTCTGTGAATGTCCTTGAGTGGACCAGCCAGAGCACAGACTTGAATCTGACTGAACATCTCTGGAAAGATCTGAAAATGTCTGTACACCAACACTCCCCATCCAACCTGATGGAGCTTGAGAGGTGCTGCAAAGAGGAATGGACCAAACTGCCCAAAGATAGGTGCACCAAGCTTGTGGCATCATATTCAAGAAGACTTGAGGCTGTAATTGCTGCCAAAGATGCATCAACAAAGTACTGATCAACAAGTGCCAATACTTATGTACATGTGATTTCTAAGTTTTTTATTTGTTTAATAAATTTGCAAAAATTGCATAAAAAGTTAATGGACTGCATTTATACAGGGCTTTCCCATCTGCATCAGAAGCTCAAAGTGCTTTACAATTAAACCTCACATTCAGCCATTCACACAGACACACTCACATGCCTATGTCAGGGTGCTGTCACATAAGCCGCTCACTATACACCAGGATCAATAGGGGATTTAAGAGCCCTTAGTGATTTTCTGGTCTGGCTGGGGTTTGAATCAAGGATCCTGTAGACCATCACCTCACCATTTCAAAAAAACATTTTTCATCTTGCCATTATGGAGTGTTGTGAGTAGAATTTTGAGGGAAAAAATAAATTTTCTCTATTTTGGAATAAGGCTGTAACATAACAAAATGTGGAATACGTGAAGCGCTGTGAATATTTCTGAAGGTACTGTATATGGCCTTTCAGCAGACACCTCCTGAATTTATTGGAAACCAAAGTATCCGTATCAGGAGGGCCATCAGTGTTGGAGCTGGAGCGCATCAGGGCATCATTAGCCTATGCCCCGGACAGCCGCTCCTCAGACGTGTTTTAAATGGAATATGCATTTAATGCTTTGCCCCCAAGCCAACAGTGTTGGTGAAAGTTCATGCTTAGTTGCATGAGATTTATTGCATCACTGAGCATGCATATTGAGAATGGAACAATGGTCTATTCATTACCCACCCTACTGGGCAAGCACACAGGCAACAATGGTGAGGAAAAACTCCCTTGGGAGTTTTTTGATTGTAGGAAGAAACCTCAAGCAGACCAGACACAGAGGGGTGACCATCTGATTTGGACATGCTAACACTAACAAAGAGCAAATAAACCAAGTGCAACAAATAGTTGTCAAGCATGGAAAACAGAGATGATGGAACTAAACATCCAGGTAATTACTGAATCAAGTGGGAACTGTGGTCGACAGTCCTTCACGCTGGTAATGGTCACTGACATGTGGGATTGGGTCCACTTACTTTTAGTACATACTACAGTAACAGTTTGGTAGCATGTACTAACCGCTGTTAAGTTTGTAGGTCTCTGTGAAAGAATGTGTGGGCACGTCACATTGAGTTTACATATGCCAAGTACAATAACTGAAGTTATTGTACTTGGCCCCACAAATCTTAGAAACATGGTGTCTAACCAGATCCTTACTCTGGATGGCATTACCCTGACCTCTAGTAATACTGTGAGAAATCTTGGAGTCATTTTTGATCAGGATATGTCATTCAAAGTGCATATTAAACAAATATGTAGGACTGCTTTTTTGCATTTACGCAATATCTCTAAAATCAGAAAGGTCTTGTCTCAGAGTGATGCTGAAAAACTAATTCATGCATTTATTTCCTCTAGGCTGGACTATTGTAATTCATTATTATCAGGTTGTCCTAAAAGTTCCCTAAAAAGCCTTCAGTTAATTCAAAATGCTGCAGCTAGCGTACTGACGGGGACTAGAAGGAGAGAGCATATCTCACCTATATTGGCCTCTCTTCATTGGCTTCCTGTTAATTCTAGAATAGAATTTAAAATTCTTCTTCTTACTTATAAGGTTTTGAATAATCAGGTCCCATCTTATCTTAGGGACCTCGTAGTACCATATCACCCCAATAGAGCGCTTCGCTCTCAGACTGCAGGCTTACTTGTAGTTCCTAGGGTTTGTAAGAGTAGAATGGGAGGCAGAGCCTTCAGCTTTCAGGCTCCTCTCCTGTGGAACCAGCTCCCAATTCAGATCAGGGAGACAGACACCCTCTCTACTTTTAAGATTAGGCTTAAAACGTTCCTTTTTGCTAAAGTTTATAGTTAGGGCTGGATCAGGTGACCCTGAACCATCCCTTAGTTATGCTGCTATAGACTTAGACTGCTGGGGGGTTCCCATGATGCACTGTTTCTTTCTCTTTTTGCTCTGTATGCACCACTCTGCATTTAATCATTAGTGATTGATCTCTGCTCCCCTTCACAGCATGTCTTTTTCCTGGTTCTCTCCCTCAGCCCCAACCAGTCCCAGCAGAAGACTGCCCCTCCCTGAGCCTGGTTCTGCTGGAGGTTTCTTCCTGTTAAAAGGGAGTTTTTCCTTCCCACTGTAGCCAAGTGCTTGCTCACAGGGGGTCGTTTTGACCGTTGGGTTTTTACATAATTATTGTATGGCCTTGCCTTACAATATAAAGCGCCTTGGGGCAACTGTTTGTTGTGATTTGGCGCTATATAAAAAAACTGATTGATTGATTGATATGGAAGTCTAAAAGGAGCAGTTTATATAGCAAGACAAATAACTGTGGAACTTTTGTTTTAAATGAAACCTTAACATATCTTACTGTAAAAAAGGACACTAACATAATATAAAACTTTGAGGTTCATGTGAACAGAGAAAGGGGTTTGTGGTCAGGTTAGTAACAAGATTTCCACACAACAGAAAGAAGTATTAAAATATGCACTAGATATCTTACAGTACAGTTAAGCTTACTACAAACAACAAGGAGCTGGAATTACAGTTAGTCAGCAATAGTCCTTAAAAACAAAACAAAACTTTATGCACACTAGTACATAGTAGATCAGAGGTTTATGGTGCAAGAGGACTTTCAAGGACTTTTCACTCCATCTTCTAGCAATGTCAAAGCATCATATCTGTTGGTGTTTGGAGAATATCATGTATTTTGTGAAATATTCCCTTCGGGCAGAAATTAGACAAAATCACTCCTGCCCTATATGGTGTTTACCACTGCTGTTTATTGCACATATAGCTCATAAAGCTAGTCGGTAAACAACATGTGTAGTCAAGGGTTTTGTTGTGTGATAGCTTCATGTGAAGGGCTAAAATTGAACTAAGAACCTTCAACAGAAATTATGATAAACATGGCCACATGTTAAAGTCCATTTATTGTGATAAGGCACCATCACAAAAATAAACTGGAATTACTTTATGTGCTCAGAAAACATGCTACACTGGATCACAACACAAAGGAATTCATAATTTTCTGCAGTGTACAGGTTGCCTCAGGGATCAATTCCTGGCCCACTGCTGCTTTCCTTATACGTATGTCGCACCACTTGGTTGGATAACATGCGGCCATAGAATCAATTATCAATGCCATGATGATACACAGATGTATATACCTGTTTTGTGCAGGTAATGTGGCCCACATTTCAAAGCTTGAGCTCTGCTCGACTGCAGTGAAAAATGGGATGGGATCTAATTTTCCACTCTTAAACTCTGATAAAGCTGAAATGATGGTTATCAGTCCTGCCAGACACAGATATTGATTAATTCCCAATTTTGCTTCATGATTCAGCACTGATATAGTTGAAAAATCTTGGTGTGATTTTTTTGAACAGGTTTTGACTTTTGATGAGAGAAGTGACAAGGATTGACCTTTATCTTTTTCACAATAATTAGACTATTTCTGTCTGTGGCTAATGTTAAGACACTAATTTATACATTTTGTCTTCAAAAACTCACTAGTGCAATGTTTTATTTTCTAAAATGAAATCCAAGCCACAGCTGCTAGAGATTTAATTAGTCAAATTGCGTTAGACTAGTGTTTATGTTGCTGAATGTATTGTGCCTTATGTGCCAACCGGTGCACGATGATCTCAGGACGCTGGCCTGCTTAGTGTTCCCAGGGGAAAGAAGCGGCCAGCAGGTTGTAGAGCCTTTGCTTATTTGGCACCAACTTTATGGAACAGCTTACCAGCTGACATCAAACAAGCAAAATCTGTAGAAGTTTTCAAGTCAAGGCTTAAAACATTTTTTTCTAGAGTTTATAATGATGAATTGGTTGTTCTGATTTTATTTTCTTTTAGTCTTCAAAATCTCCATCACGCATTAATTGCGTGAACTTCAAGTGAACATTGCGCAAACAATTCAAAAACGCTGTGTGTGAGTGCAAGTGACTGCGTCAGCGCAACACATCAGAGCGAAGCTCATCTGAACGATTATAATGAGATGTTAAATCTATCATAAACTTACCTTTACAGCTACTCACAAGAGGGAAAGAACATGCAACTGTTATACCAAACTATTACAATATAAACATTACAAATACTTACCTTTTAGACGGTTTCAATGCGTTCTCCACCTCATTAAGCCCACGCGCAAGAGAAAAGCGTCAGCTGGAATAGTCCTCTGTGACTCCAGAAGCAATTTTAACAGCCAACTCAGAGAGAAAATGATTAATCCGCTACAAAATAATTATTTTACATATACAGCATCCAGCGTCCAACGCGTGGCAGCCAGTGGAACAAAGTGTGGCATCCAGCTGGGAACACAGTGGGTGGGATCATCACAACGAAGTGTGTGTAAGTGCGTGGATCAAAGTCGTGCAAGTGTTAGGGGTCCTTTACACGGGGTGCTCGGACCTGAATAATGTCCCAACTTGAGTTGTTCGCTGTATGGAGGTGTAGAAGAATTTTTAGGTCCTTATTTGAACTGTGATGAACTATCAAGTGTCCTGATCCGAACTGTATGTCCTCTGGTTGAACTAGCAGGTGTTCAACCCAAAAAAAGGGCTCTATTAGTCATTCAGTCTGTCAGGGGCTTTCCAAGGCCTTTTAGGTGCTTTCCCGCAGGCCACGTGCAGGGGCCTCAGGCCAGCTGCACGTGTGGCTGAGGCCACGTGCGGGGGGGGCCTCAGGCCAGCTGCACCTGTGGCTGAAGGTCTTTTAAAAAAATCAGTTGTAAATCCTTCATGTTTTAATGGGAGCGTTTGTCACATTGAAATAATGGCCTAACACCTGCTTAGGGTTCACTAGAGGACGCTTCCAATAGAAAACCATGTCTTAGGAATGAAATAAATAAAAAAGTTGAAGGAGGAGCGATGCCCGCGGGTCTCCAATAAATAGACGAGCGCGGTTGTCATATTCAGTCTCTCTAGAGGACTCAGTTTGTCTAAGCTTTGTGTCGAAGGCTTAAATAAACTTAAAAACTCTGTGCATTTTATCTTGCTTAAGGCTGAATTATTCTAAAGTGTTGTATCCTTTTTCTAGCATATCACTTGCAATTAGTTTGTGTTATCTAAATGAAGACATCCCGAGAAGACTAAAGACGAGCCGCGACAGAACTTGGCGAGCCAGCTTCAGGAGGGTCCAGGGGCATTCCGGCAGCCTGGGGCAGTCCAGCTCATCCCTCCAGACCGTAAATAACAGTGATCACGACTAAAAGGTAAGCAGAAACCTTTTATAATTTCTGCACGATCTGGAGGAGTGAGTCGGGATTTCCGCCCAAGTTGACAGGTGATATTTTTTTAATTGCCTCTTACCCAAAAGAACCTGGACTAAGAAAATTGATAAGAGACTAAAAAAAGATAAGATTGAAAATTTATCAGGCCTTGTAGATAAAATGCTCAGAAGGTGTGTGTGTTCCCGGGAAAAAGAATGTCTGTGTGAGTGAAAGGTCAGGAATGTTCATGAACTCTGGTGCGGAAAGAGTGCGTGAAGAACTAACCTGGATGCTTGGAGAATAATTGGTGTTGAAATTTGTTACTAACGTGCCGGCTGATAGCATGCGCTGTAGGGGTTAATTTAGGGGAGTATACTGACAAATAGATACAAGGTAATACAAGGTTATTTAAAGAGTTTAACAGAGACTGAAGTGAAATAAGTGAGAAAAAGAGTTTAACAGAGAATACGTGCAGAGGAAGCACAAGATAAGCGCCTGAGGGGGCGCAGTAGAAATACCGTACGTGATAAAGAGATTTAAAAGTGCAAAGTGGCACAGCTGACAGTAAGTAAAAGAGCTCAATAAAGGACGTCATTTTTTAAGAAAAGAGAAAAACTATAAAAAAAAATAAAATAAAATAAATGAAGAGTTAGTGCAGAATACATGAGAATTAATGAAGCAGAAAATAGTGCAGTAAGGCACCAGATACACGCTTGTGGGGCGTGGGAGAAGAATAAGTAATTAAGTACACAGTAATATGAGTTTTTTTTTTATAAGAAAAGAAAAAGAGAATATTTTCAGTGCAAAGGCACATTAAGCTCATGAGGAGCTCAGTAAGTGAAGAAAAAAGGTAGAAGAAAGTGCAGAAAGGCACAGGATACGCACGCGAGGCGCGGTAAGGCGTAGAAATAAATGAAATATTGTATGCTCAGAAAGGAGCTTGTGAAAATAATATATTAAGCACAGGATACGCACGCGAGGCGCGGTAAGGCGTAGAAGTAAATGAAATATTGTATGCTCAGAAAGGAGCTGGTGAAAAATAATATATTAAGCACAGGATACGCACGCGAGGCGCGGTAAGGCGTAGAAGTAAATGAAATATTGTACGCTCAAAGAGGGCTTGTAAAAAGTAATATATGAAGTTGCTGACAGCGCCGGAGAAGCTGTCTAACGTGAAGAAGAGATACATGCTTAAACAGAACACATTGGTGTTAAGTGAATAAAAAGGTTGTTTAAAGCCGCGGAGTGAAAAGTGGCAGAAGTCTAGATAGAGATATATAGAAAGTTGTTTTTAGTAATTTTTGTGTATAAAGCTGTTGAAAATTGTGTGTGGGAGAGTGGAGAGTAAGCGGGGAGGTGCAAGCAAAAAGCTGTGAGGGCTTGCAAGCTGGCTGACATACAAGATTAATGTGAAAGAGTACGAGGGGGAGGTATTTAGACCCAACAGGAGGACTTGGGAGGTGCATGACAGGCAGAGAGGAAAGTGTGAAACAGAGACAGTGAAGAAAAAGACAGGAGAAGAGTGCTATGTAAATATATTATTTCAAAGAAAGAAAACTAATAAACAAATATAGCAGAAAAAGACTAGAAGCAGAAAGTTAAAAAAATTAGAAGGAAAATAGAAAGTCGGGAGCAAAGACATTAGGAAGTGTTAGGGTTGTAAGAGGATTAAATAAATAAAATTGGTTATAAATCAAAAGAGATAAAGCTTAGATTATAGTGAAAAAGCTGACAGACTGATCAATGCTTGGGACAGTCATTGATGGGAGACTTAAGTGATGATGAAATAATACTCCCAGAACATTACTTGACTGACGGAGACATCGAAACCCAGGGAATCAGGACACATTTTTGGCTGGAAAGGACCTATTTTGACAGGGTAGGAGCAGAACATTGGCAGGACGAACAAGAGATCAATCAGAAATTATGGCAGATTACTAAGGTAATCAATCTGAAGCAAAAGAAAGAACAATTCCCTCTAATTAATTGGGAGCTGCTGATAAGACGTCTGTGGCATCAGGGTTTAACCCCGTGGCTGGAGCTGCTTTGTGCTGACCCTAATAAAGAACTTAGCATACCATTAAATCATTTAATAACACTGCCAACCGATCCAGGTGAAGAACTGTTTCCTAGGTTGACTCTGACTGTGGTCCCAAGGAAGGTTCGGTGGGAAACAGGTAAATTTTCGTATTTAGTTAAAGAAAAAGAAGACGGGCATAACAGTTGGAAATTTAATCCTTTTAAGGGTTTAAAATACAAAACAGGTGTTACAGCCAGCAAGTTATTGGTCTGGATCAGGACAGCCCCTGAGGGACTACCAGAACACCATAGAAACACCTCACATAGCGTTTGTCAGGGTTACATGGGTAACTCTCAAGGTCAAGGTCGGGAAAGTACCCCGCTAGACTTAGTACTAAGAAAATATCCAGGAAAACGCACTAAGGCCAACCAATGTATGAGAAAGTGGCACAAAAGGTCACATGGGGGCAGGCAATGGCCTTTGGTGGGATCATTTGATCCGGTGATGTGTGAAGCAGTTGCGGTAGAAATACAGAAAAAAGAAATTAAAGATCAGCAGAAGAACGTAAATAACAACAAAAAACGCACTGAAGAAAAAGAAGTTTTGGCCTTGTTCAAGCAGGAAGCACAGAGGCTACAGCAGAAAAGAGAAAAAATGACAGAGGAAAGATCCAAAGAGACTAAAGCCAGTGCACCGAGCTGGGAATCAGAGCCACCCCCATATAAACGTCATGATATGGGAAAGACAGCTGGACAATTTGTATTAGGAACTCGTGAAGAGGACCAAGGCATGGATGTGGAGGGCAAATTCACACTGACACTAAAAGCTCGAGAGCCACAAGGAGACAGGTCCTCAGTCTGTCAAATGGATCATACAAGGTCTCCAAGTCCGAAAGTAAGTGGTCGCTCACCACGACCAGCAGGGGGGGCCACAAATAACAGTGACACGGAGGCAGACGAGGATAAAGAGAGAGACCTGAAGGCTCCGCCTGCACATCGAGGTCCACTGAAAACCGTCCCCTCCCACCATAAGTCAGCTGACTGGACCTTCACAGGCTATAGAGGCTCCGAAGAGTGGCACAAGAGCTTCTGTGACACACTGGATCTGGCCAGAAGAGATAATGAAGAACTAGCTGAGCAACTTCGGCTAGCGAAGGAAAGAATACAAAGACATAGGGACGCCGAGGAAAGAAGAATATTACAACAATCGACGCCCAATCAAGGGAATCACATTATACAGCCACCCACCCGAAAAATTTCTGGTGAGATCAGCATTGAGAGTGCAAAAGAGGCCCGACTCAGGCAAAGACAACGATGTGTAGCCAAAGACATAGCGGCTTTAGAACAGAATATAACCGACTGGATGGACTGCCTGGAACCAGTCAGTCGCACTCGATCTGGAAGACAGTATGGAGCCCGCACAGAAGAAGAGGAGGACGAAGACCTCATATGCCCATTGGTGGTTAGAAATGGTCATCATGTGTATACCCCATGGAGCTGGACAGACATGGTGGGGCTGGCCAACAGGCTGCCAGACATCACCCAAGGAGCTGGGAGATGGATAACTGCCTTAGAAGAGGGCACTGCAGGGGTAACCTTGTCTTTAGGTGACATAAAAGCCTTGCTAATGCATGTCATGGGAAAACATGACACTGAAGAATTAGCAGGAAAGGTTGGACTAACACAAATGATGGGCACTAATCAACATGATGAAGTCCCCTTTAATCGCTATAGAAACTCCATGTGGGAAGGACTGAGAAGAAAGTACCCTGAGGTCTTGGATCCCTCTAAATTGGATGATGAGGAGTGGACACCTGAAGAGTGCCCAAAGAAGTTCCTGCACCGATTCCAGAAAAGATGGGCGGAGGAAACAGTAAATGCATGGAACCATTCTCCAGCAACTGAAATCCTGTTTAAAATAACTGTAAAAAAGGCTCTACCAGATGAGGTTCAGAAAGCCCTAGATGGAGTCGTGGGACGATCGAAAATGAATTGGGCTTTATACTCTGAGCATATTTGTCACCATCTTGAAATCTACAAGAAAGAAAAACAAAAAGAAGAAGATGCAGCAAAATCCCTGACGAAAAAATTGGTGCAGATGCAGTTGGGAGAGCTAACCAAAGTCAAGAAAGAAAAAACAAAGACCCAGGCACCAATGATGACCCCTGTTCCTTCTGAGTCGGCAAGCACAGCCCCTACGGCAAACACTGCTGCCACCATACAGGCACCTGTGGTAACAGCCACACAGAGCCCCCAAGGAGCAGCAGGAAGCACTCCTACAGGAGAAGTCTCAGCACCAGTGGAGCATCACTATCACTACCATAGCACTGGCACACCCGGAAATGGACCCACCTACAGTCATGGGTGGAGAGGAGAGTCACGGAACTTTCAAGGTCAAAGAGGAGGGTGGCGAAGAGGATCTCGCCAACCTTCATTTGGAAGCAGATTCCAAAACTCAGCTCCCAGGAACAGTCAAGCGGGACCGCCTATGGGACCAACACCCCCAATAGGGGATCAACCCTCTAATGAGTGTTGGAGCTGTGGACAAGCTGGACATCGAATGAGAAATTGTCCGGCCCGACCTTGGGTTGGACCCTCTGCCTATTGGCAATAGGGAGGCCTAGAGAAGACAGAGGGGGAAACGGTGGCATTGGCTATTTCAATGATACCTAAGGAAGAGCCAACCGTCACTGTTAATATACAAAACAGAGATTTCCCTTTCATGGTGGATACAGGGGCAACATACTCTTGCATAGGGAAAATGGGCGCTCATCTCCCCCTCTCTGGGTCTGTAATTAAGACCATCGGCTTCTCTGGGAAAACTCAAATAATACCTTTTACACGCCCACTTCCTGTAACGATTGCAGGAAAAACAATTGAAGCACCCCTGTTATACTCACAAAATACACCTGTGAATTTGCTGGGAAGAGACATTTTATGTAAGCTACAAACCCAGATAGTGTGTACCCATCAAGGACTGCAAATACACTTTCCTGACGAAGCACTCGCCAACATTATGGTGTTTATGGACATGGAAAACAAGGTCCGACCTGTGCAACCCATGGTATACTGGCTGAAGTTACAACCAGAAAATTCAAATCTTCAACTGGAATGGGAAAAATGGAAGCCCTGGGCAGAACAACACTATGAAGCAGTATGTACACCTAGTTTACCTTTACATGTCACCCTGATGTTCGATGCCAAACAAGAACAAACTGACTATGCATGCTGCTGGGATGTATTGATGAATCAACGGCTGTTTCACATAACCACCACAGAAATTTATTTAGGCCCCCAAGGGGCCGCAGCTTCTGTCAAGCTAACTTCAGCTGAACAACAATGGTATCAAGTGCCAAATGCCACGCCTCATGTGACCCTTTTAGTCTCAGAAAAGTACGAATCCCATGACCTAGGTCCAATGGTAAAGACAGCCTCAGAAGTTGAAGAATGGCAAAACATGGAAAGTCCACAAGTACATCTGTCAAAAGACCAGCAGTTTGTACGAATTAATTTAAAAGTAAATGATGAGGCTATAGCTCAAAAAGTGGAGCTCAATCCTAGACCAGAGGGACAGATGGTGTTATCGGCCCAACAAGAGAAATTGTTAGAGCAAATACCACCAGTGGTGTGGTCCAAAAGCAAAACAGATGTAGGACTAGTAAAAACAGCCTTACCAGTAAAAATAAAAGTAAAACCGGGAGCAAAACTGCCTCACCAAAGGCAGTATCCATTAAAACCTCAGGCTATTGAAGGCATAAAACCAGTAATTAAGGGACTAATGGCAGCTGGAGTTTTAATAAAAACTGCAAGCCCATGCAATACTCCTATCTATCCTATCCCTAAAAACAATACCAAAGAGTATCGGCTGGTACATGATCTGCGTCCTATCAATGCAATAATAGAAATGGATGCACCTATAGTACCTGATCCACATACTATACTATCAAGCATCCCTGCTGGAGCAAAATGGTACACAGTAATCGATCTGTGTTCAGCCTATTTCAGTGTGCCTGTGCACCCAGACTCACAACATTTGTTTGCATTCACATTTCTGGGACAACAGCTAACGTATACACGGCTACCTCAGGGACTGAACCTGTCCCCAGCCATCTTTAACAAAGTCCTGGCTGAAGATTTACAACACCTTGATATACCCAGTACATTGGTGCAATATATGGATGATCTCCTTATTGCATCAGAGACTCAAGAACAGTGTGAAAAAGATTCATTAATTGTATTGCATGCATTGGCAGATGGAGGTCATAAAGTAAGTAAGGACAAATTGCAGTTCTGCAAACAACAAGTAGAATACTTGGGAAGACAGTTGTGTGGGACCACGCGATGTATAGCCCCAAGCCAAGTGGAGGCTATAGTCAAGGCTCCCAAACCCCAAACAGTGGGACAGATGCTTTCATTCCTTGGGATGGCAGGGTACAGTCGGCCGTGGATTTGTGATTATGCTATAAAAACTGCACCTTTGCATGCCATGATTAGAGCAGTGGGGCAAACAAGCAATGCAGCTCTCCTCGTCTGGACAGATCAGGCAACGGGAGCTTTTGAGGCCCTAAAAACAGACATGCAATCTGCTCCCGCGTTAGGTAACCCAGATTATGGGAAACCTTTCCATTTGTATGTTACTGAAAAAGCTGGTTATGCTTGTGCTGTACTAATGCAGGAAACAAATGAAGGAAAACAACCATTGGCCTATTATAGTACAAAGCTTGACAACATTGAAACAGGATTGCCACCATGCTATCAGGGTCTAGCAGCAGCTGCCTTTGCATTTCAAAAAGCATCATCCATAATCATGGGACATGCAGTAACGTTGTACACGTCGCATCAGTTACATGCCCTGCTAACCAGTCAACGTTTTGTCTTAACACAAGCTAGACGCACTGGATATGAAGTTGTGTTGTCCGCTCCAGAAATAACAATACAACGTTGTCACACGGTGAATCCCGCCACCAAATTGACCACACCGTTAGATGGTACTCCACATAACTGTGTGGCAGAGACAGAGAAATTTTTGAGAGCCAGAGAACATTTGTATAATCATGCCATAGATGCAGATCTAACCCTGTTCGTGGATGGCTCATGCTTTCGGGATGCCGCGGGATTGCATGCGGGTATGGGGATAGTTAAACTAAACACGGATGGCGAGACCTTTGAATTACTGGAGTCCCAAGGAATTGATCAGCCTTGTTCAGCCCAACTGGCAGAGATCAAAGCCTTAACTATGGCTTGCCAGATAGCTAAAGATCAACGTGTTAATATCTACACAGACTCAGCCTACGCTTATGGCGTATGTCATGTACATGCAAACATTTGGAAACAAAGGGGATTCCTGAGAGCAGATGGCACCCCTGTCACTCATGGAGAAGCGATTTCCCAACTGTTACAAGCTCTCCAATTACCGTCTGAGGTAGCCATCATTAAATGTGCAGGTCATCAAAAGAATAATAACATCATAGCTCAAGGTAACAACCTAGCAGATGACGCAGCGCGCAAAGGAGCACAAGGAGAACATATGTTTCCCCTGCTAACCATCCAAGATTGTGCCCCACTGGTTTCACTTGACGCACTGATAGTGGCTCAAAGTAGGGCCAGTGGAGAAGAAAAACGAATGTGGGTTAAACGAGGCGCTATTGAGACACGCAGTCAGGGGCCAGCGGACAAGCTGTGGCGCAGTAGTCATGGACATTTTGTGTTACCCACCAATTTATTACGACATGCAATCATTTGGGCCCACGGACCCGATCATTGTTCGCGAGTCCAAATTATGAACAAACTAAAAGCTGTCTGGTGGTCACCATATATGGCAGCAACAGTGGACCATTTGTTGAATGAGTGTGAGGTATGTGCACAGTACAATGTCCGGAAATCATTCACAGCCCCTTTAGCCCACATTCCGGTCCCTGGTGGGCCATTCAGACATCTTATGATGGATTTCATAGACATGGGAGCTGAAAACCGAGTTAAACGAATGAGATATGTTTTGGTAGTGATATGCAGATTCAGCCGATGGATTGAGGCAGTAGCCTCTGCAAATCAAGACCATAAAACGGTAGCCAAATTCTTGTGCCGAGACGTCTTTCCAAGATTTGGCATTCCAGATACTATCTCATCTGACAACGGTAGGGCTTTTGTAGCCAAGGTTACACAAGAAACATTCAAACAATTGGGTATCAAACAGAAGTTTGGGTGTGTTTATCACCCTCAATCAAATGGGGCGGTGGAACGGGCTAATGGCATTTTAAAGAACAAACTAGCAAAAATCATAGCAGACAGCAATGGCAAACTAACCTGGCTGGATGCGTTGCCGCTTGCTTTATTGTCAATGCGCTCACAAACTAACCGACTAACCCATTTGACACCATTTGAAGCTCTTACAGGTCGGCCGATGCCTATTCCATACCTGAGAGGACCCTACGAAGGACCATCGCTGGAGCAGCTACAAGACGAATGGCATAATTATCTGAGACAGTTAACCCAAATACACAAAACTATCTTTTTGCAGGTCAAAGGTGCTACAGAAGACAGAGAAGCAGAGATTCCACTCGAAAATCAGAGCATCCAGCCTGGTGATCTGGTTTACGTCAAGGTGTTCAAAAAGAAGTGGGACAGGCCCCGCCGAGAAGGTCCTTTTAAAGTTATTCTTGCCTCACGTACAGCAGTCAAAGTAGACGGTAAGGACACTTGGTTTCATTTAAACCACTGCTGTAGGGTTGGTGGCCCAGCGCCCCTGCGGCCTCGGCAAGCTCGTCTTGGCAGAGCCGCCGGGCCAAGGGGGGAAGCAGGAGAAGCCAGAGACCCTACAGCAGCACAGAGGGACGGCCACGCCTCCCTGCAGCCAGAAGAAGCACCGAGGGAAGGCCACGCCTCCCTGCAGCCAGGCGAACACTGGCCAAGGCGCTCACAGAGACTGATTGAACAAAGACGACGCACAGCTTCAGAGAGTAGTGGATCCCTGCCAGATAGAGCAGCAACAGACTCAGATGCAGACTCAGAAACAACTGGAGACGCAGGCCAACAGACAGACAGAAATACAGACCGACAGATAGACAGGCCACAGGAGACATCAGACTCGGACAGCAACTCAGTAGATTTACCGACAGAAGAACCGCAGGAAGTACAACCCAGACAAAGCACAGATACACCACACATCCCTAGTGACAGCTCATCTAGTGACGGCTCACTTAGTAGCACATCTAGTAGCACATCTCAACAGTCATCAGAGCAATGATTAAGGAATTATTCAAGGGATTGACAATACTACTGGTGGTCAGTATGGGAGAAAATAGACATCCAAAACATACAACGGACTGTGCCGTGGCCATGGCCGCAATAGCAGCTAAACAAGGCATTCTAAACACAGGAAAAACATATAATTTGGTATACATTAAATCAAAAGCCTACAAGAACATAGGAATACAGGGAAAGCTGGGGGATTACATATTAGGCGAAGCCATTAGCATCAAATGTGAAGAGGAGGGAACACTCAACATAGAGGTAATTTGTGATAAAAGAGGATGCAGGGAAACCAAGCAAGACGTAACTGTTACAGTACATGAAGCCACAAAATGGGTAAAAATCAAACCAAGGAAAAAGAGGACAATTAGAAGCCTAGAAACAAGCAGTCACTTAGGGAGATGGGATCCCAGTACAGACCTAGCCCGCACACAAGGGTTGAAGACCAATTTATTTTACCAATGGTTGAAATTTTCGGCTAGGCAGATCAGTGAAAAGCCTTGCATAGCCTGTCACCGGAAAGGTGTGATACCTCAGGCTAAACCCCTACCTGATATCAACAACTGTTATAGGAGTCCCCAACATAACTCAGACCAAGCAGAATGCTATACACAATGTGTTATGAAAATGGCAGTAGGTGATGAAAAATATGCTGCCGACAGTAAACTTTGCCCAGTGCCCCTAAGTACAGAAGGAACCGTTCCACCTATGATTAAAATAGAGAAAGGGATGATACACCCATTCTGTATAGCTAAAGGCTTAGTAGCACAATACATAAGCGATTGGCAGGTAGGGACGACCCAGCCAAAACACCACATACAGTGTATGCAAAAGCAGCAAGAATACAAACCGGCCAAAACAGCATGGAACATTACCGTCTGTCACACCCTGCCAGCAGCAGGCATACAGTGTGAACAAATAGTACCGGCCACAGGGGGGTCTGTAATTGGACTGAATCTCACCCATGCTTCATGGGTATCTACTCCAAATTTAGCTAAGGGAACGGTACCCTTAGCTGACATCTTTTGGATATGCGGACAAAAAAGGAAACTCCTGTCATCGCTGTCCCCGAATTGGAAAGGCCTTTGTGCTCCTGTGATGCTCACAGGAGCAATAACAGTAATTGAAATGCCGAATTCAATACAACCCATGCCACAGAAACTTCGTAAGAAAAGAGGAATAATGACGTTTAAAACAGACTACAACATCACAGTAAGAAACGGGATACCAGAAGGGATACCCCGACAGTTAGAAGCCATAGACAGTAGCAGAGTTAAAGCAGATGAAGATGCGGATAAATGGGGATGGGCATTGGCTCTGTTCGGGGTTACTCCAAAAATCCGTTCTAGGTTCCAGGAGGTGCAGTGGATTAATTACTTGTGGTATAATCAGCAAAGATACCTGAACTGGACATTGGCAGCTGTAGGAGCCTTAACCGAACAACTGCACGCCACCTCGCTAATGACAATGCAAAATAGATTAGCTATCGAGATGATGATGGCTGATGAACAAGGAGTTTGTATTATGATCAAAGCCACCGAATGTTGCACAGCTATTCCCATGCGTACAGGGGAAGACGGAAATTTGACAGAGCTCTTAATCACACTTGAGGAGATGCAACAGGAACTGTTAAGTAACTCCATAGGAGGGAGAAATGAAACTGACGATTCTGGATACATTGTAGGGAATGGAATGAATATTGGCCCACTATTTTCACTGTTTGGGACTCTAAGGAGAGGGTGGATATCATGGAAAGACTGGTTATACCAGATAGGTGTAATCTTGGCACTAACAGGGGTGGCGGTCTTGCTGGTAATATGTTGTGGTATTCCCTTGATAAAATTTCTGGTCAATAAATTGCTTTCATCCACAGTAGGACAGCTCCCACTGTTAGCCATCCGAGCCCTAGAAGAAAGCACAAACGAAACAGACAGAGAACCAGAATATATGGAAATGGATGAAATACCAATTATCCTCCCCGACAGCCCCCAGCTCCCTAATATTGTGGCGTATACCCCAGATAGGGAGGACTGGGATGGACCGTGCTTGGTGATATTGTAGACGAGGAAGAAGACATGCACGCACATTTACATTCACACACATGCACCCACAAAAATGAGGGATAGGATAGACAATATCTGAAAGAATGACATGGAGCTGTAATAATGAACGTATATGTATATTACTAGGACACAGGAGTATGGCTGAGAGACCAGACTCCCCTGATCAGGGACCTATGCCTGATCTGCCTCTATCAAGTCTGATTGGACTCTCAGAGCTGTTTGGAGAAGAGGATATACAGGAGGGATGGTCGAGACATGATTGGTCGCCACAGCCGCCATCCATCCAGCAGCTAAACCAGTTGGCAACAGAAGGATCTTCATCGTTCCAGCACCTAGTGATGACAGCTTCACAGAATCTGCCTGCAGCAAGAGTCGGCCCGAGGACTCCACCATCACCTGAAGGACCCTTTGGACTCAGGAACACACCCCTTCCGCAGATGCCATGGAGACAGTCACATGTGCCAGTGGCAACGATACCCTCCAGGGGAGGCAGCCAAGGTCGGCCATATGCAGCAACCGCCCGAGTGCATCCTAGACCCAATTCACTGCTAGGACCTGTCCCCAGCTTTCCATCCCCAAGGCAGGAGAGATATTCTGATCAGCCCAGTACCTCTGGAGGAGGATCAGCAGGGGTAGACCTTAGCCGAACTCACCCACCAGGACAGAGGGGAGCTTTGTACAGGCTGCTAAATGCCCAGAGTGTCCCACCCACTTGCCTGTGCGACATCAACAATACTCCCCCCACACACGAAATGCCTTCCCCCTTGTACTTCCTGTCCCCTGGACTGCACAACCTTAATCTGGTCATGGTCACCCCACAGGACATGGCAATCTTGGTTCGAGAGCTTCGTCTTCCACAAGAGTCTGTTCCAAAAACCTTGGAGCAGCTCCTGCCCCTCACAAATCACATTCCCCATGAGCTATTTGAGGAAATCATGCCACAACTAAGTCAGACAGCTGCATACCTGTTCAGGATACACCTTGACAATGCCAACATCTCTTGTGCTCAGGAGGGCCTCCATACTCAACTGTGTGGTCTTCAGTCTAGTATGGACATGCTAGCCTGCATGATGGAGCATATGGAAAGGGAACAGCTAGGGCTGGCCACCACCACCCTGAATGTGGGCAAGAATTCTCTGGGGGCCCTGTACAACCTGGCCAAGCAGCACAAGGAGCTGGAAAGATCCATCAAAGAACTGCACGACTGTCTGAAAGCCAGAATTCCTGATCCTCCCCCCACTACCCCTGAAAGGCCAACCTCCCCATGTTCCCCAACTTCTCCCAAAACTTCAGATGCTGAGTAAATGCTGAGGAGCGCGGACTGACGTAATGGCACTGAACACGGACTATGATCTTGGTTCTTGAGTTTGAATTGCGGACTGGTTTCAGAAATCTGAGTGTAAATAAAACAAAGAAGGATATATGTTAGTAACGAAGGTTGGGTAAATGTCTGTCCTTACCATCATCTGCGTAACACAGATAAAGCTAAATGCATACACATAGATATCACATTGCAAAGTTATAAAAAGGGGACCCTTACACGGCGTGTTTGTAGATTTAGTAGTAAAGATGCACCATAGGGACCCCTTTTTCCTTAAATTATAGCATGCCTCAAGAGACATGCATCGCCTAAATTTGGCGTCTAGCCAAAAAGGGCATTAGAAAACAAGCTGAAAAAGAAGAAAAACAAAGTGGAGAATGTTGAGAAATGGCCTATAATGAAAACCATTATATGATTGACTAAGGCAAATGACTTAAGGACGGACATGAAGGGAAACCATTTATTGTGTTTATCATTTAACTAGCCATAGCTGCGCTAACCTTAGAATAGTTTCTTGATTGGTTGACTAAATAGTGGTAACATAGGGGTTATTTGATGCTTTTAAATAATAAATGTGTGACGCTTTAACAAAATAATATGTAGAACCAAGTATAATGGGTTGGAGCCTCTGGTTGAGTGAGTCAATAGATGCCAGAAGATGATTGGTTGCACTGATGTCAATGTAAAGCCTTTACTTTGCCATGATTAAGAGGTTGCTGTAACTTGTTTTATGTGGCCATTTTAAGTGCCTTGAATTACACCAAAACTCATTGTTTGAATGTCACCTTGCGTTGATATAATCCGGCTAATTGCTCACCTTGTGCCTTAGTATGTAGGTTCACCTGCACTGCAATATATTTACCGTGTGAAGTATCACTGATATTCATATCCGCACCAGAGTTATCAGTAAGTCGAGTGATGTGTTTTTCTTTTTTATTGCAATGCACAAATGAGGATGTCTTGTCAGTAAACAACCCAAGAGTATAATTGATGTAATGGGACTCTTTCGAGTCCCAGAGGAGGGACTGTAGAAGAATTTTTAGGTCCTTATTTGAACTGTGATGAACTATCAAGTGTCCTGATCCGAACTGTATGTCCTCTGGTTGAACTAGCAGGTGTTCAACCCAAAAAAAGGGCTCTATTAGTCATTCAGTCTGTCAGGGGCTTTCCAAGGCCTTTTAGGTGCTTTCCCGCAGGCCACATGCAGGGGCCTCAGGCCAGCTGCACGTGTGGCTGAGGCCACGTGCGGGGGGGGGCCTCAGGCCAGCTGCACCTGTGGCTGAAGGTCTTTTAAAAAAATCAGTTGTAAATCCTTCATGTTTTAATGGGAGCGTTTGTCACATTGAAATAATGGCCTAACACCTGCTTAGGGTTCACTAGAGGACGCTTCCAATAGAAAACCATGTCTTAGGAATGAAATAAATAAAAAAGTTGAAGGAGGAGCGATGCCCGCGGGTCTCCAATAAATAGACGAGCGCGGTTGTCATATTCAGTCTCTCTAGAGGACTCAGTTTGTCTAAGCTTTGTGTCGAAGGCTTAAATAAACTTAAAAACTCTGTGCATAGTCCTCTGTGACTCCAGAAGCAATTTTAACAGCCAACTCAGAGAGAAAATGATTAATCCGCTACAAAATAATTATTTTACATATACAGCATCCAGCGTCCAACGCGTGGCAGCCAGTGGAACAAAGTGTGGCATCCAGCTGGGAACACAGTGGGTGGGATCATCACAACGAAGTGTGTGTAAGTGCGTGGATCAAAGTCGTGCAAGTGTTAGGGGTCCTTTACACGGGGTGCTCGGACCTGAATAATGTCCCAACTTGAGTTGTTCGCTGTATGGAGGAGACAGCTCTGGTTTGTCATAAACAAGCTGTTTTCTCTCTCTGACAGTGGAGCTGAGAGGATTGCCCTCTCAATGGCCATTAAAATAATGTGGCCTAACCCTGGCAAGGGTTAACCAGCTAATGTCCTCAGTACGGCTCCTCAGTAGACATGAATAATGCAGATCAGGTTCCTAAACAAGCACACAGATGAATCTATAAATCACATAGGTCAGGGCAATCTTATTAGCCCTGAGCCCCCCACCTACCCAAACCCTGCTGATTCATCTCTGTCAGACTCCTGGAGTGGGTGCTTTTTGGAATAAAGGTGCAGGTTAATGCCTTGTTAGTTTAACAGCTAAGATGTGCACAAACAACACACATTTTTAAGTATTATGCACAAGCCTACCTGCTTCCTAAAAAACAACAGGGACTTATTTTAGAACCTTCTGAGATGCTGAAATGTTAATCACTTACAGTATTTCTCTCCATTGTAGAGTAGTTATGTAAATTGTACAGAATCTTCTGGATGGTAAGATTGGGCAACTTGGTGACTGATCGGATATGAGCCTCGCCTAAAACAGATGGGCATTGACACTCAGTTGGACAACAATATGATGCAAAATGGCAGTAAGAGCCCAGACAGTGTCAAGTCAAATGAAAACAGAGAAGGCCAAAGCACTTCAGGAATACTGAAAAAATAAATATAATAAGACAAGACTTTAAAAACGGGCAGCATGATGGCTTAGTGGTTAGCACTGTTCCCTTACAGCGAGAAGGTCATGGGATCAATTCCCACTGATTCTACACATTCCCATGTGTGGAGTTTGTATGTTCTCCCCATGTTTGTGTGGGTTCCCTCTGGGTGCCCTGGCTTAAAGTTTAAAGTTTAAAGTACGAGTTGAAATTGTCTGAAGATGTGGATCTGGGTGTGAATATGTTTGCTTGTCTGTATGTGGCCCTGTGACAGGCTGGCGTCCTGTTCAGGGTGTACCCCACCTCACGCCCTATGACTGCTGGGATAGACTCCAGCCACCCTGTGACCCTTAACTGGAGTAAGTGGTTGAAGATGAGTGAGTGTGAAGACTTTAAAAACATATCAATAATTAAAGGGGAACACCAACATATTTCAAGCTGGGCTCTGTTTTTTTTTTATGTTTTTGGGTTCATCTTTTCTCTTTTACTCGCACATCACTGCGAGCATGAAGAGAATCCCTACGGATGTAAACGTGCATGTCTGTCTCACTAAATGTAAAGACTCTTTTTAAAGTGATGTAGTTACGATTACTATCCCAAGTGGCATTGCCAATAGTTGCGGGAGATTTCGGCGTATCCCTAGTGGTGGAACTGAATGCCTGGCGCTCTGACACTCGGAGCGGCTATGACAGAACCCAGCATTATTAACATCGTATCAACAATGTACTGTAGTACATAATTAATCACCAGAGACACAACAGAACTGTAAATGACGGCAGGAATAAATTTTGACGGCCACGTGTGGATTCCCACTATGTGTGTTCTACACATTTCATTACATGGAAGTAAAATTATACAAGAAACAATGAATTTTGTTCACAAATAAAACTTGTCTTAAAAAAAAAAAAAAAAATTCTTTTTTCTTCAACATGTTTTCCTGTCCTCAGACTAAAAGGGGAATGCTGTAATTTTTCATGGGGGTCATCTTTTCCCTTGGAACAAAAACAAATTTAATCAGGGCTGCAGTGATTTCAAACACAAACACTGCCATGGGCTAACCACCTACATAATGATACTGGATGGGGCTCATCTAAAAACACTCACAGTAAACCACTTATTGTCACAGATGAACAGGCAGAAAACACCAACAGAAGTGTCCGATGACACAGATATGGAGGTAAACGTGCGTATCTTTACCGCTTTACCTCACTTACTTAATTCGCAGTTACCATATATTACTGTTGTAAACCTTGTGTTTCGCTAGAAATGTTGTTTTTGCTGTTTTTTTCTTCACTATGTCTGTAAAAATGCCAAATGAACACATCTATCAAATATTAATTAAAAATATTAGTGAATATTGTTTGTATTTTAATTGAATGAGCAGATTGAAGAAGGTAGGAAGAAAAATCTGAATACTTTGTACGTTTACACGCCAAAGCAAAGGTTTACAGCCAAAATTAAACAGTCAACAATAATCAATGAATAATGACTTGGGGAAACGTGAAGTTCTTGTAAAACTATAAAATAGTTCAACTCCCCCCCCCCCCCAAAAAAAACAGACAAAAACATCGGACTATTTAATGCTTAACACTCATTCTAATCCAATTACATTTTTTCCGTAAATCTGATTGGTTAATCGTGTGACATAATCAGGCGTATAATATCTGTGGAACGGAACAAAATATTAGACCGGTGACCAAAGATGTATCACTCCGCACCCGGACCAGTGTTCTGACAAGATGTCATTAATGTTGAATGCCATTCCTGTACTCCGTACGCAACAGCCCACGCGCGTACAACAATTGGGATGGGGAACCTTCAAGACTTACAATTTGTCAGAACACCTCCTGCACGCTCTGCTAGCTGTTAGCGCTGTTAGCGCAGAGTGAGAAAGTCACGTGCCGAAATGGGTGAATTTAAGCTACCGTACAAAAGTACGAGGTCTATTAGAAAAGTATCCAACCTTATTATTTTTTTCAAAAACCATATGGATTTGAATCACGTGTGATGGCGTCAGCCAAGCTTGAACCCTCGCGCGCATGCATGAGTTTTTCCACGCCTGTCGGTTGCATCATTCGCCTGTGAGCAGGCTTTGAGTGAGGAGTGGTCCACCCCCTCTGCAGATTTTCATTGTCAGGAAATGGCGGAATGATTTGGGCTTTTTTTTCCATCAGAATTTTTTCAGAAACTGTTAGAGACTGGCAGCTGGAAACCATTTGAAAAATTTATCTGGCTTTCGGTGAAAATTTTATGGGCTTCACAGAGAATAAGGAGTGTTACGACAGCTTTAAGGACAGCTTTAAGGACGGCTTTAAGGAAGGCTTTAAGGACGCTTGGCACGCCACGCTCTGTGCCGCCATCGAGAGCCACAAACCACCGGATCATTTCTAAACGGATGGTTCTGTGGATCCGGGACCGTCGTGTGCACTTTCTCTGGTTATCACAAGAGCTGGACATCAACCATTTTCCGGCAGATTTCACTTTTAACAAGAGATTTTGTCATGGAAAGCCGAGCGGAGGCTTTGCGCGTCACGACCGATTTGCTGATGGAGCGAGACAAAGGAACACCCCCGTTTTGGTCTCACAGGACGGCTTTGAGATGGCGTTCAGACAGCTGTCGGTGGTTTTTCCATCGAGTGATTATCCGAGAAATTGTGGATGTGCCTGGACATGCCAGAACATGTCCCGTGAGGCTTCATCACGGCGTTGCTGTGCGCCATGCGGCACCGCCGCGACACGTGGAATTCCTCCGCACGTCTGTCTCAATGTGCCAAAAAAGTACTGATGTCCACGTCTTTTCACAATTCCTGTGCTAGTCAGACGACGTCCCGGATAAAACACAGCGTCCAGTTTGGAAATGAACGGCACATTCCACTGTTATAGGAGTTTTTGTCATGGAAAGAGGAGCGGAGGCTTCACGTGTCGCGGCGGTGCCGCATGGCGCCGCATGGCGCCGCATGGCGCACAGCAACGCCGTGATGAAGCCTCACGGGACGTGTTCTGGCATGTCCAGGCACATCCACAATTTCTCGGATAATCACTCGATGGAAAAATCTATCAATCAATCAATTTTATTTATATAGCGCCAAATCACAACAAACAGTTGCCCCAAGGCGCTTTATATTGTAAGGCAAAGCCATACAATAATTACGTAAAAACCCCAACGGTCAAAACGACCCCCTGTGAGCAAGCACTTGGCTACAGTGGGAAGGAAAAACTCCCTTTTAACAGGAAGAAACCTCCACCAGAACCAGGCTCAGGGAGGGGCAGTCTTCTGCTGGGACTGGTTGGGGCTGAGGGAGAGAACCAGGAAAAAGACATGCTGTGGAGGGGAGCAGAGATCAATCACTAATGATTAAATGCAGAGTGGTGCATACAGAGCAAAAAGAGAAAGAAACACTCAGTGCATCATGGGAACCCCCCAGCAGTCTAAGTCTATAGCAGCATAACTAAGGGATGGATCAGGGTCACCTGATCCAGCCCTAACTATAAGCTTTAGCAAAAAGGAAAGTTTTAAGCCTAATCTTAAAAGTAGAGAGGGTGTCTGTCTCCCTGATCTGAATTGGGAGCTGGTTCCACAGGAGAGGAGCCTGAAAGCTGAAGGCTCTGCCTCCCATTCTACTCTTACAAACCCTAGGAACTACAAGTAAGCCTGCAGTCTGAGAGCGAAGCGCTCTACTGGGGTGATATGGTACTATGAGGTCCCTAAGATAAGATGGGACCTGATTATTCAAAACCTTATAAGTGAACGCCATCTCAAAGCCGTCCTGTGAGACAAAACGGAGGTGGTTTTGTCTCGCTCCAGTAGCGAATCCATTGTGACGCGCGAAGCCTCCGCTCGGCTTTCCATGACAAAATCTCTTGTTAAAAGTGAAATCTGCCGGAAAATGGTTGATGTCCAGCTCTTGTGATAACCAGAGAAAGTGCACACGACGGTCCCGGATCCACAGAGCCATCCATTTAGAAATGATCCGGTGGTTTGTGGCTCTCGATGGCGGCACGGAGCGCGGCACGCTGAGCGTCCTTAAAGCCGTCCTTAAAGCGACAGTAACACTCCTTATTCTCTGTGAAGCCCGTAAAATTTTCACCGAAAGCCAGATACATTTTTCGAATGGTTTCCAGCTGCCAGTCTCTAACAGTTTCTGAAAAAATTCTGATGGAAAAAAAGCCCAAATCATTCTGCCATTTCCTGACAATGAAAATCCGCCGAGGGGGCGGGACCACTCCTCACTCAAAGCCTGCTCACAGGTGAATGACGCAACCGACAGGTGTGGAAAAACTCACGCATGCGCACGAGGGTTCAAGCTTGTCTGACTCAATCACACGTGATTCAAATCCATATGGTTTTTGAAAAAAATAATAAGGTCAGATACTTTTCTAATAGACCTCGTATTGATGTGGATTGTGATACAGAATTACCGTTTCATGTTTGATGGATTTTCACATTTGATGGATTACTCCGCGCTCTGACCGCTGTTGGAGAGACGGCTCGCCGACCAAATTACCTACAGAAAAATAAACCGTGCAAATGATGGAATTGGATTAGATTGGGAATAACCCCCTTGTGTCTGATGATGTGTTGGACGTCCATGCTGTTATATACGGTCGAAAATATCCACTTTAAAACTCCTGCCAATAAAAGCAATATTTTCAACCATATATCCCAGCATGAACGTCCGACACATCATCGGGCACAACAGGGTTATTCCCTAATTATTCTAAATGATTTTGATACTTGGACATTACAACACAACTAATTTCTCAACAAATTTAGCAAAAAATTATTTCTTCATATTTTTACAAAAATAGACTAAACTCACTCAGATAAACAAAAAATTTAATCACAATAGCTCTAATAGCTATTCTGACCTATGTGGAATTTGGACATAACAAAACAATCATAACCAATGTGTGAAACCACAGCACAGGCACAATTCAAACAGGAATGAAAAACAACCGTAGCTAATTAAAAATAACTGGAAAAATAAACCACAAGATTTTTGCTTCACAGACGTTACCAAATTAAACTGGGAAGGAAACTAATAAGTCAGGGAGCTCAACAGCTTCCCAGTAAACAGCAAGAAGATTAACATGGATTTAATGTGCAGTCACAGATGACATACCAAAATAAAGCCAACAAAAGTGTGTACTATTGTCTTCACCAGGTCGTCATTTTTGCTCTTGTCCAATAGTAATGACAATAAAATCTGCTGGAGGCTCAATGTGGGATTCATCCTTAATCAGTATTCCAAGAATGAGGACATAATGCACAACCAGAAGGGTGTACTATGGGCTGAGGTCAACATATCCAGGCTTACTTTGTATTAACGAGCTTAACAAATCCTAAACTCACAATCAGAGGTACAACTGGTACCACGATGGATGTTATCAGCTTTATTTATTAATGCTGGCTTTCTGCTTCAGGCTCTGAGCGTGTTCCCATACAAGAGGTCGTGACTCCTCTTCCTTAAAAATAGATCCTTCTTGTGCTGTGGATTTCTGCCACAAAGAAAAGGTTATTATTATGTAGAGATGTTATGAATATAAAGACATCATTACAGTTAAAGACAAAAAGACTGTTGATGAAAATAAGACAAGTGAGGAAGGCTGGCCAAAAAAAAAAAAAAAAATTGCTGGTGTAAATTTCTAAGTTACACTCTCAACGTCCCCCAAATTCACAGCTCTTAAACTTTAACCCTCATCCAGATTTAAAAACTGTCCTGAAGAAATACGTTGAGGTCTGACTCTGTCTCATAAAAAAGGAAAAGTACTTTAGTTTCTGGCTAAATCAAAGTGAACATAATTTTACATTCCTTTTTTATATTTGAAAAACAACTTTATACATTTCAACAAATTCCCATCCGGCAAGTCCTGTTCCCACACACGTGATTTTTGACTGGAGCACAAACACAATTATCAAATCATAATGCCTTTGGGCACATGTGTCTGTTAAAGCTCAAACCTTCAGAATTTAGTGCATTCCTTTAAAAGATATGTCATATGTGTGATATTTTCTCTCTGTAAAAATGACACATTTTAGTGAATTAGAATTAGTTGTTTATGAGTAAAAGTGTGTTGCGCTTCTTGTCTCCTCCACAGTGTCTATCTTTTTGCATGTTGAAAGTAAATGGCTTTTTTTCCCTTTTCCTTTTGGGCAACAGCAGCCGGCCCGCTCCGCTCGCTTCTGCTGAAGGAGGACTGAGTTCACAGCCGTCTGACTACATAAAGGTGCGTTTACACATAACCAAGACGCGTTATGAATGTCATTTTTCTGTCATTCCTGACACATTCCTGACATTCTTAATGTGACTTAATGCACCTGAATGTCTTAATAGTGCGTGTTGGTGCGTGATATTCTTGATATTCATGGAGCATGTTTTTGCCTGTCAAAAAATCTTCCACAAATGTCACACACCACCCTCATTTCGTCTCACGTCGTGGAGGTCCCAATTGAGCGTATTGATCCGTCTTGATGAGTATTGATCCTTAATAGAACATGACAACGTTCGTAGTGGTTCCTGTGATGGTTCTTGGAGCCCAAACTGTCACGCGTTATTACGAAGTAACATGGAAACTGTCAAGTTTTGACACAACTTGTAACGTGGCGTCACATTTCACTGCACGCCACGACGAATCAGTTTTCTGTCACGTGCGCACAATTAAACTCAGCTCCACAGCGTTCAGTTTGATGCAGTATGCCGAAGAGGAACAGTGATGCAAAGTCAGCTAAGTGTCGTTCCACAGTTCCTGCTGAAGCTCCTCAGGATGCTCCTACAGGTGTTCCACCTGCTGTTGTTGAGCAGGAGAACGAGTCTGAGCAACCAGAGGAGTGAGAGGAGACTCACGTGCAGCCAGACAACTCTGCGGAGGAAGAAGCGCGCGCACAATTTAAACCCTGCTGCACCACATTCAGTTTGATTGCTGACACCAAGTCAGCTAAAAGTCTAATTTGAGTGCTCTTCAGCGCGCTCCTGCAGGTGTTCCACCTGCTGCATGTGCCTGATGTTTGGGAAAACGCGCCAGACGAGAGCCGCATGAAGCCACACATCTGGCTCTGTCCTCCTCCTCCTCCTCCTCTCTGCAACACTCCACGGCACAGAGCCCAAGTACGCATGCAGTCACAAAGTTCTTCTGAAAAACAATAGCGCGCAACAACGCGGAACACTATTCTTGACCGTGCGTAATGGTTCCTGATAATTCTCCGGCAACACGTGCCATTAATCGTAACGTGTGGTAACAGGTCGCAGCAGTTCCTGAGGACACCTGACCCCTCTGCCCCGAATCATCACATTCGTGATCAGCAGCCAAGAATGTGTACTTCGTGGCATTCGTGACTTGTCGTCGTTATGTGTAAACGCAGCATAAGACAGAAGCTCTGGCTCGCTGTTCCTTTTTGGATTTGTGATTGCTTTTAATTTTACTCAAAAGCCTCGGCGGTGCTTAAACTTGAAACTGGCTTCTTAGTTGCCCACAGTACTAAAAGTTAGCGGCTAGCAGTTAGCTGCAACTTCCGCTAAAATGTTTTCCATTTATCGGTTTTACTTTATAAAAGTTAACTTTTCAGTTAGCGGATTAGTAGTTATTGAAGCTAACGTTTTGGTTAGCTGTGCCCACCACTGGGTTTACTCAGGTTTATGTTTGCACTGAAAGGCTTGTACCTTACCTTTCATTGTACTTTGGTACAATAACAAATAAAAACTCTGTATGTGTTAAATTTACAGCTTGAAATACCACAGTGATCTACCTGGGCTGAAAAAGACCAAAGTTCAAGTCCTAGACAACCATTAGCGTGGTAAACCAGACCCATGATTCAGTTTGGGAATACGTTCACTTTGCGAAAGGGTCTGGTCTCTCTCCCTTTCACGGGCATCTCCTTCCAGCCAAAAAAAAAGCTGGGCCAATTACAACGGTTTATCTCTGATGGGGCGGGCTTTATGAGATGACTCACTGAAGATAAGAGAAGAGCCACTCTTCCAAATGGCTGCCGCTGGTATGGAGTGATTATTTGAAACAACTCTCACTTCTGTTTTGATCGACCTGGAAGACAGTGAACGGCTCTACCAGCCTTATTCCCGACTGGATTGTGGGAAGAGTTTAATTTATCTGCTGTTGTCACTCTGCCTACATCGCATACTTCATTGCTCTGATTTGTCAGATGTCTGTCTAACTGCATCCAAAGGCAGTATTTTCTACATCCAACGGTACTGCCCACTGGAAATGAAATGTAAACAAAGCGGTACCATACTAATTCTCAAACTGCGCCAGGATAGAAAACTGTGGCTTTAGGCTCAAAATACCTTGTTATCCCACAAAACTCACTCTGTCGCACACTCATCAAATGAATCACAAACTACACAAAACACCTATATATACATATGAACAGTGTGAATCGGGATCTTCATCTGTGAAGAGAACACCTCTCCAACGTGCCAAATGCCAGCGAATGTGAGCATTTGCCCACTCAAGTCGGTTACGACGACGAACTGGAGTCAGGTCGAGACCCTGATGAGGACGACGAGCATGCAGATGAGCTTCCCTGAGACGGTTTCTGACAGTTTGTGCAGAAATTCTTTGGTTATGCAAACCGATTGTTTCAGCAGCTGTCCGAGTGGCTGGTCTCAGACGATCTTGGAGGTGAACATGCTGGATGTGGAGGTCCTGGGCTGGTGTGGTTACACGTGGTCTGCGGTTGTGAGGCTGGTTGGATGTAGTGCCAAATTCTCTGAAACGCCTTTGGAGACGGCTTATGGTAGAGAAATGAACATTCAGTACACGAGCAACAGCTCTGGTTGACATTCCTGCTGTCAGCATGCCAATTGCATGCTCCCTCAAATCTTGCGACATCTGTGGCATTGTGCTGTGTGATAAAACTGCACCTTTCAGAGTGGCCTTTTATTGTGGGCAGTCTAAGGCACACCTGTGCACTAATCATGGTGTCTAATCAGCATCTTGATATGGCACACCTGTGAGGTGGGATGGATTATCTCAGCAAAGGAGAAGTGCTCACTATCACAGATTTAGACTGGTTTGTTAACAATATTTGAGGGAAATGGTGATATTGTATATGTGGAAAAAGTTTTAGATCTTTGAGTTCATCTCAAAGTGTTGCGTTTATATTTTTGTTGAGTGTATATATATATATATATATATATTCAGGGTGTGTGTGTGTGTGATAAGGGCATCACTGCAGTTTGGCTCACATAGAGAATGAGCCCCGTTTCATTTGTCAAATCTCATGTGCGCTCCTCCACAGTCCATCAAACAAAGCCACTGTGAGCTCATGGAGTTATTTCCCTCTCTCCCAATTACAAATGAGTCCATTAGTGCGTCTGCACTGAGCCCTGTGCTGTCTCCCAGTAATGGCTTGTGAGATTTCCATCATAATCATAATGGCTCCCAGAGCAGCCATGAGTGCAGATGGAAGGTCGCTCATAGGTAATGAGCTATCTCGCCACCCAAAGGGCACGTCTTCTGCTTTGTTATTTAGAATCGTGCCTATGACTGTGTGAGCCCACATACAAGCTTGTTGGAGTACGCGCTTGTGTACTCTCTCCTGACGTAAGTATGGAGATGAGGGGGCGGATTTCGTAAAGGAAGGTTAGACGGCGACGACATAATAAGAAAAGGGATGTATGCAGTGCGCGGCACTGATTAGCGTCACTAGAATTACTGTCTGGGCTACAACAGCAAAAGCTAAATCACATAATTCAAGCTGATGTATGAACACCAAAACCAAATGCCATCCTCACATTAGTTTGCACACTGGCATTCTTTCTCACCCCGCCGGTTGTGTGCCTTTGCCAAACAGAAATATCATTACAGCCACAACTGTCACTATGACTCACCTCCACTTGCCATTCAAAACACATCGCACTCTTATTTCTGGCTTTACAGCACACCAGCCAGCAGATCTGCATCTTCTGCCAATTATTCTCTGAACGCCGGTCTCGGTAACATTTTCACAGTGTGGGTGCTGGCGGTGTTAGTGAGCTGGCTGTCTGCATAGCCATGGGGCATGTGGGACTGGGTGGAACAGGCTGCTTACTCTGCCCATGTTTAATTGACCGGAGCACTGTGTGTGTTGTTGTGAAATAGATCATATCAATGAGGGGCCCTGACCTTTTCACGTGCGATTCTGGCTCCATAAAATTCTGTGTTTGTCTGATGCTTTGGTGTACAACCTTTCATTTGTACGATCAATGGAGAATAATCGCAGTGGGCAACATTTGTTTTCAGAGAATATTAGAGAAAGATCCAGCTGAATTGTGTGGTCTTTGCTGCAGACGTAAATTGGAGCTGCATTTTATATTTTGCACGTTGGCTGTGTTGGAGCTGAACTGAACCCACAACCTCTGTCATGATCTGGACTTTTTGTATCATGCTTGCTCTGTTTAATTCTGCTTAGTTTGGCCTTGATTTGTTTTTGTGTGTGTGATTTCTCTTGTTGGGTTTTTCCTGCTAGGGCTTTGTCTTTCCCTATCTCTCTTGTCTGTCTCTCTTGGTGCTTGGTGGTGGGCGGTGCACACTGTCTGGGCCACAGCCTGTTCTGGAGCTTTCCACATGTGTTTATAATCTGTAGCTCATCACCAGGGTGTATTTAAGCTTCATTGGTTGCACTAGTTTTCCACCAGATCGTTGTGCTCTATGCCTTCACTTCCAGCTCTGTAGCTGTTTGTTCCTAGTCCTGCTTGCCACACTGTGTTTTTTGACCACCTGCATGTTTTTTGGCCACGCCTAATCGCCTGATGTTTCTGATTTGTTTGCTGATATTGGACTGCTTTTTTTGTGTACCGGACCCTGCTTTACCAACCAGTAAACAATCTTCAAAATTCAGAGCTGTGAGTTTGAGTCCTGCATTTGTGTCCAGACATCTCTGTCCACGCAACCCACGCAACCTGATAACCTTCTGACTGTGAGTCAACAGGGGCAACTGATAAGCAACCTAATTTAAAAGAATATGAAGCTAAATAAGCATAGCACAAACTGAAAATGAACTAAATATCAATCTGCAGTAGTGTTCAGAATAATAGTAGTGCTATGTGACTAAAAAGATTAATCCAGGTTTTGAGTATATTTCTTATTGTTACATGGGAAACAAGGTACCAGTAGATTCAGTAGATTCTCACAAATCCAACAAGACCAAGCATTCATGATATTCACACTCTTAAGGCTATGAAATTGGGCTATTAGTAAAAAAAAGTAGAAAAGGGGGTGTTCACAATAATAGTAGCATCTGCTGTTGACGCTACAAACTCAAAACTATTATGTTCAAACTGCTTTTTTATCAATCCTGTGAATCACTAAACTAGTATTTAGTTGTATAACCACAGTTTTTCATGATTTCTTCACATCTGCGAGGCATTCATTTTGTTGGTTTGGAACCAAGATTTTGCTGGTTTACTAGTGTGCTTGGGGTCATTGTCTTGTTGAAACACCCATTTCAAGGGCATGTCCTCTTCAGCATAAGGCAACATGACCTCTTCAAGTATTTTGACATATCCAAACTGATCCATGATACCTGGTATGTGATATATAGGCCCAACACCACAGTAGGAGAAACATGCCCATATCATGATGCTTGCACCACCATGCTTCATTGTCTTCACTGTGAACTGTGGCTTGAATTCAGAGTTTGGGGGTCGTCTCACAAACTGTCTGCGGCCCTTGGACCCAGAAAGAACAATTTTACTCTCATCAGTCCACAAAATATTCCTCCATTTCTCTTTAGGCCAGATGATGTGTTCTTTGGCAAATTGTAACCTCTTCTGCACATGTCTTTTATTTAACAGAGGGACTTTGCGGGGGATTCTTGCAAATACATTAGCTTCACACAGGCGTCTTCTAACTGTCACAGCACTTACAGGTAACTCCAGACTGTCTTTGATCATCCTGGAGCTGATCAATGGCTGAGCCTTGGTGAAGGAATTCGCCCCCCCCCCACTCATCTACCCCCCCCAGCCTGCTGTTGCCTAGCAACATCAGACTTTACACACACACACACACAGACAGAAACTGTCAGACTTTACACACACACGGACAGAAATTGACAAAAATTTAACTCATCTGCACACGACGCATGTCTCCCTCCCTCCTTCCCTATTACCCCCCAGGTCTCTCCACTCCCCCCACCCTGGCTTCCTCCTTGCCACCTCGAAGGCAGCGCGGTTTTTACTGCTGCAGCCTCCAACCCCCAGGCTGGGCGACGCGGGCCCCTCCTGCTGCGGCCTTCACCCACTTTGCCTCAATTCGGAAGACGGACTACTTCAAGTTCAGTGCACATAAACAATGTCAAATGTATATGTGCTGTCTTTAATTTTGATGTGTGCCATTATTACAGTAAACAAGTAATAATTGTGGATTAATTGCTGTATCTTGTCTGAGGTAACTGGAGTGTAAACGTAATTGCCCTTTTTTGGGATCAATAAAGTTGTCTGAAGTCTGAAGCCTTTGCCATTCTGGTTATTCTTCTATCCATTTTGACGGTTGTTTTCAGTTTTCTTCCACGCATCTCTGGTTTTTTGTCCATTTTAAAGCATTGGAGATCATTGTAGATGAACAGCCTATAGTTTTTTGCACCTGCATAAGTTTTCCCCTCTCCAATCAACTTTTAATCAAACTACACTGTTCTTCTGAACAATGTCTTGAACGTCCCATTTTCCTCAGGCTTTCAAAGAGAAAAGCATGTTCAACAGGTGCTGGCTTCATCCTTAAATAGGGGACACCTGATTCACACCTGTTTGTTCCACAAAATTGACGAACTCACTGACTGAATGTCACACTACTATTATTGTGAACACCCTCTTTTCTACGTTTTTTTTTTACTAATAGCCCAATTTCATAGCCTTAAGAGTGTGCATATCATGAATACTTGGTCTTGTTGGATTTGTGAGAATCTACTGAATCTACTGGTACCTTGTTTCCCATGTAACAATAAGAAATATACTCAAAACCTGGATTAATCTTTTTAGTCACATAGCACTACTACTATTCTGAACACTACTGTAACAGAATGTAGCAATAACTGAAAAGCTATTTAGATCATAAACTCATAAACTAACTGAATAGAACAAACTGTTGGCCAAACCGGTCAAGAGTTCCATGACAAAATCTGTCAGTTTAACTGGTATCTCTGAGACTTATACGAGGGCTGTCAATAAAGTAACGGTCCTTTTTATTTTTTTCAAAAACTATATGGATTTCATTCATATGTTTTTACGTCAGACATGCTTGAACCCTCGTGCGCATGCGTGAGTTTTTCCACGCCTGTCGGTGACGTCATTCGCCTGTGAGCACTCCTTGTGGGAGGAGTCGTCCAGCCCCTCGTCGGAATTCCTTTGTCTGAGAAGTTGCTGAGAGACTGGCGCGTTGTTTGATCAAAATTTTTTCTAAACCTGTGAGACACATCGAAGTGGACACGGTTCGAAAAATTAAGCTGGTTTTCAGTGAAAATTTTAATGGCTGATGAGAGATTTTGAGGTGATTCTGTCGCTTTAAGGACTTCCCACGGTGTGAGACGTCGCTCAGCGCTCTCAGCCGCCGTCGTCAGCCTGTTCAAGCTGAAAACCTCCACATTTCAGGCTCTATTGATCCAGGACGTCGTGAGAGAACAGAGAAGTTTCAGAAGAAGTCGGTTTCAGCATTTTATCCGGATATTCCACTGTTAAAGGAGATTTATTTAATGAAAGACGTGCGGACGGGTCCGCGCGTCGGGACGCAGCCGACGCGGTGCGGCGGCACGGGAAAAACACCTCCGTGTTGATAACCATTTGTAAAATCCAGGCGGCTTTTGATGGCTTTCGGTGGAGTGAGTATATGAGAAATTGTTTAACAGCAGGACATGTTCCAACTTGTCCTTAAGGCTTCCAACGGAGGTGTTTTTCCTGTGGCGGAGCGTCGCGGCGGCTGCGAGCCGACGCGCGGACCCGTCCGCATGTCTTTCATTAAAAAAATCTCCTTTAACAGTGGAATATCCGGATAAAATGCTGAAACCGACTTCTTCTGAAACTTCTCTGTTCTCTCACGACGTCCTGGATCAATGGAGCCTGAAATGTGGAGGTTTTCAGCTTGAACAGGCTGACGACGGCGCCTGAGGGCGCTGCGCGATGTCTCGCTCCGTGGGAAGTCCTTAAAGCGACAGAATCACCTCAAAATCTCTCATCAGCTGTTAAAATTTTCACTGAAAACCAGCTTAATTTTTCAAACCATGTCCACTTCGATGTGTCTCACAGGTTTAGAAAAAATTTTGATCAAACAAAGCGCCAGTCTCTCAGCAACTTCTCAGACAAAGGAATTCCGACGAGGGGCTGGACGACTCCTCCCACAAGGAGTGCTCACAGGCGAATGACGTCACCGACAGGCGTGGAAAAACTCACGCATGCGCACGAGGGTTCAAGCATGTCTGACGTAAAAACATATGAATGAAATCCATATAGTTTTTGAAAAAAATAAAAAGGACCGTTACTTTATTGACAGCCCTCGTATATTAAATCTGAGACTTAAATCTTAGAATAACCAAGCTAGCAAAAAAAGTTCCAAAAACTTTATAAAAGCATAGCTGTAGGGTTCTCAGAATGTTTGATAGTAACATTAGCACAAACATTTTGAGAATGTTAGGCCAAATATTTGTATAAAGGTAAAGTAAGTCCCTTCGGCTACTCCCTTGTTTTCATTAGGGGTCACCACAGTAGATCCAAGATGAATCTGCACGCTGATTTGGCACAAATTATATAGCAGATGCCCTTCCTGACGCAACTCCACGTTGCATGGAAACATGTGGCAGAGGTGAGGTTTGAACCGGGAACCTGCCGCACTGAAACCAAGTGCACCAACCACTTGGCCACCACCTCTGTGTGCGTTTGTCTGTTTGTCTGTCTATCTAAATAGCATTCTCTGACAAACAAAGTTCATTATATTATATTGTATTATCTAATATAATCAATAATAAATTTAGCTTAGTGTTCAGTGACATCTTCCTATATATGCTATAACTTTAAAACTGCAATTATTTCAACTTTAAAATTGCAAAGCAATAATTATAATAACAATTTAAGCTTTGATACTATGGAAAAGTCTCAAAAAAATTCTCCAGAACATTATACCAAAACGTCCCTACCAGCTAACAAAATAATTTTCCCAAAACATTATAGGAACGTTTGTCAAATATTATCAGAACGTTAGCTGTAAAGTTCTCGGAACGTGTCTGAGGGAAGTTTTTTTTTTTGGATACCAGAACGTTTGATAGTAAGGTTAGCACTAACGTTTTGAGAACATTAGGCCTTGGGGCAACTATTTGTTGTGATTTGGCGCTATATAAATAAAATTAATTTGATTTTGATTTGATTAGGCCTAACATTCTGGGAACGTTTTAAAGGAAAGTTTTTGGTTCACATAACTTTTGACAGTAACATTAGCACAAACATTTTAAGAATGTTAGAGCAAATATTCTGAGAACTTTTTTAAGGAAAGTTTCTTTTTGGTTCCCAGAACATTCTGGTAATGTTACATAAAGTCACCTAAAGATATGTTTCATCCAAACATTTCCAGAACATTCTGGTAACGTTACCTAAAGCCATAATCTAATCATTGAATGACATTTGGAGTAAGAAAGACAGTGAGACTAGAATTAAAATATTTGTCAAATTTCCCTCAACTACAAATATGACTTGTCAATATATAAAAGGAAATAACATTCTAAAAACGTTGTAGGAACGTTTCTGATAACCATAACCTAAATTTACCAAAACATTATGTGTTAGCTGGGAACTGAGCGCTAACAGTATATAAAGCTAACTCAAAAGCCAACCAAATCTAAATCTAACTGAACATAATGCAACCTGAATTTCTTATTTCAGAGACCCATAATTCCTTGAGTGTGTGACTTCAGTTCCGTTCTTAGCCTCGATTCAGTTTGGTGGGAACAGATGCATGAAAATCAGTCACTTAGACCCCGTTCAGATCGGGGTTGGCAAAAGGTTTTTTCTAAATGGTAAATAGACTGCATTTATATAGCACTTGTCCATCTGCATCAGATGCTCAAAGCGCTTTACAATAATGACTCACATTCACCCCAATGTGAAGGTGCTGCCATATAAGGTACTACTACACACCAGGAGCAACTAGGGGATTAAGGACCTTACCCAATGGCCCTTAGTGATTTTTCCGATCAGGCTGGGATTTGAACCGAGCATCCTCTGGTCTCAAGCCCAACGCTTAATCACTAGACCACAACCCCTTCCAAATCCTCGAAATCTGAACGGTGCTTTTTGGATTTAACATGAAATATTTTCTGTCCAGCTCAACCCACCTGGATCTGAGTGGGATTTGCTGATATTCAAATCTAAATGTGGCTAGAATCCGGTTAGCTTGGGCAGCATGATGTCAGACATCCTCAGGGCATTCATGTGCCTACAGCGTCTTCTCCCCCGTGGCACCTTAAACATTCTATCTCTGCGAAGCCTTCTGGCCAACAGAAACAGCGGGGTGCCATCCCTTCCACGTGTCTCACACATACTCGCACTCTCATGTCCAGACACATCTCTTGCAGCTTGAGCTGGATTGAGTTTGGATGCGTGTGAAGGATGAGCCGGATTTGAAAACAGGCCTGAACACTATACAGCTAGAAAGCAAACTGGACTGAATCTGGCTCAAGCCCAGTTTGAATGGGGGTCTCAAAGCTTTTCAAAGAAACGTAGGTGTGAGAAATGTTTGCAGTGTGCCATAATCACAGAGGAAGAACAAGTATGCAAGGTCTGTTAGAAAAGTATCCGACCTTTTTATTTTTTCAAAATCCTGATGGAATTGAATCATGTGTGCTTGCATGAGCCAACCTTGAACCTTCGTGTGCAGGCGTGATTTTTTTCACGCCTGTCGGTTGCGTCATTTGCTTGTAAGCAGCCTTTGTGTGAGGATGGGTGGAGTCTCTCATTGGATTTTCTTTGCAAGGAAAATGGCGGAACGACTGGAGCAGCACGACTGCATCAAATTTTGCCAGAAACTGGGCGACAGCCAGGTGGAAACCATTCAGATTATTCAGACGGCTTTCGGTGACGATCCTCTGGGCATCACACAGATTAAGGAGCGGTACAACCGGTTTAAAGACGGCCGTACAATGGTGGAGAGCGAGCTGCGCTCCGGTCGGCCATCAACATGCTGAAACGACCAGATCATTTCCAAAGTGAACGCTGTGGTGATGTGGGACCGTCGTGTGTTTATCTGAGCAATTGCGGAAGAGGTGGACATCAGCACTTTTTTGGCACATTCCACTGTGACAGAAGATTTGGCCATGAAAAGAGTGGCGGCGAAATTCATCGGCACGAAGCTGATGGAGCAGCAAAAGTGCCACCGTGTTGAAGCCTCACTGGACATGTTGTAACATGCCCACCTCTTCCACCATTTGGAAGATTCAGACGGCTTTTGGTGGCTTTTCAGTCGTGTGAGTATCCGAGAAATTGTGGATGAGGCGAGCATGTCACAACATGTCCTGCTCCTTAATCTGTGTGATGCCCAGAGGATCATCACAGAAAGCCGTCTGAATAATCCGAATAGTTTCCACCTGGCTGTCGCACAGTTTCTGGTAACATTTGATGCAGTCGTGCTGCTCCAGTCATTCCGCCATTTTCCTTGAAATGAAAATCCGCCAAGAGCACGTCCTCACACAAAGGCTGCTTACAAGCAAATGACGCAACCGACAGGCGTGAAAAAAATCACGCCTGCACACGAAGGTTCAAGGTTTGCTCATGCAAGCACACGTGATTCAAATCCATCAGGTTTTTGAAAAAAATAAAAAGGTCGGATACTTTTCTAACAGACCTCGTAGTTAAGGAGTTAAGTTAGGGTTAATTAAATTCATAGAGTTCATTCATAAAGTCCATTGACATTCAAAATCTGGCAGTGATTTTTTTCATTCTGTATTTTAAATTACCGGTCTTTAAATTTTATAATAAAATAATATTAATGTTAATGGTTAACACAGTGCAACTGAGGCTGGACCTATGCTAAACATGTGTTGCATTATGGGTCCCCGAAAGTCCGAATTGAATCTGACTCAAAATTTAAGTAACTGTATAGAAAACTAAGCTAATATAAAGCAAATTCAAAAGTTTACAATTCTAAAATTAATTTATTAATATAAACCTAACTTAACTAGAAACTAATATATGGTAACTGACTATGAAGTTAATTAAATACAAATTTAACAACTAAAGTAATAATATAAAGCTAACAGAAAATAAAGCCAACTCAAACATATCTAAAACAAAATGCAAATAAATATAACAAATAAATGAATTTAAAGCTATCTGAATTGAATCTAAACAATTTGAATATGAGATTAGCTGTACACAAATCTAATAGAACATGAGAGTTTATTCCAAGTTTGGGGTATTAGCAATTTATGCAATATAATGTTATAATGTAATGTTGTAATATTATGCAATATAATATTTGAAATGATGCACTTAAATCTCACTCATTCACCCATCTTCAACCACTTACTCCAGTTAAGGGTCATGGGGGGCTGGAGCCTATCCCAGCACTCCCGGGGTGTGAGGAGGGGTAGGCCAGTCAGTCACAGAACCACACATCGAGCTAATTCCAATCCACCTAACCTGCATGTCTTTGGATGTGGGAGGAAGCTGGAGTTCCTGGAGGGATTCCACGCAAACACGGGGAGAACATGCAAACCCCACACAGAAAGGCCACAGGTGAGAATCGAACCCATGACCTTCTTGCTGTGAGGCAACAGTGCTAATGAAACGAATGAAAAAACATTCATTATTTGTTTTATATAATGCCTAAAGTAAATCCTTGTCACTTGATATTTTATTAATGTATTAGGGCCCTGTCCCACTGGCGTTTAGGAGGATTTGCGCATGAAATGAGGAGACAAAAGCTGAGCGTCCGCAACAAAGGTGGGCAGAAATGACAGATGTCCCGAGGTGGATCAGCGAATACATGAGGAAGAAAAGCGGATATAACAGGGAACAGAAGCGAAGGCGACCGCGGAGGCGCCCCCATGAGGGGCACAGCGGCCGTGATGCACTTGCTCCATCCGTGCCCACTCTGTCTGCATGCGCGACATACCATTTGCGACCGTGATGTGGCCGTGTTGGGCACGTGTCATATCTGTTTTGCACGCTGTCCCAGTCCGCCGCCAAGCCGTGCCAACCCGTCAGTTGCGGATATCAGCCGATGACAGGGGATATGCGGTGTGTTGGTTGTGTATGTCCTGCGTATGTCTTCAGTATGTGTTCAGGCAGTGATGCGGATCTCATCACAGGATTTTTGAGCCGCTCAAAAATCCTGGCTGCAGACATGCGTGCCTCCGCGGATGATCACGGACGTGTTCGGATGGCGGCCGACTCATACAGGAATGTTACATGGTTACTGCGGTTGTTTGGTGGATGTGGGCCACTTTTGTGTGCATTCCATCCACAAATCCTCCTAAACGCCAGTGGAACAGGGCCCAAAGCAAGAGAAAAGGGATTTACATTTTGATGTGCGTTACTGGTCCTTTGATGTCAACAGTCCAACCTCAACTTTAAATAGCAGTCCAATCCAAAACTGTTCTCAGTCAGCTTGCAAAAACAGTCAGATAATTCAAAAACAATCCTCACTATGTTGTCCATACCTGATGGAGTGCAAAAACAAACCCCGCCCTGTTTGTTTTTAAGCTAAGCGCTGTCACTGCTCGTGTGACCGTGCACGGTGGTAGCGACGTGCAATAGCACAAAACGTATAGAACCAAAATTGCACGGTCAGTGGAACACAGTGGCAAATGGTACGAATATCACATGACATACAAACCACCAATCAAATGACAGAGATCTATCTTATATAAAGACAAAATAACACATTCACACCTGCATGCACACCAATGGACAATTTAAAGTTTACAGTCCACTTAACCTGCATGTCTGTGAATGTGGGAGGAAGCCGGAGCACCTGGAGGGAACCCACACAAACACGGGGAGAACATGCAAACGACACACAGAAAGGCCACAGGTGGGAATCAAGCCAATGACCTTCTTGTTGTGAGGCAACATTGCTAACCACTAAACCTACCATGGTGCCATAACTGAATATGCTAAGATAAAAAAGTAACACAAAAGCTAACCAAACCTAAAACTAACTGAATATGAAGCCAACTACATAAAACTCAAATATAATTATGTTCAAATATTGTTCTCTTTGTTCTTGCTAAAGTTATTTCCCAACCACGTTATGCATTAGAAATGAGTCAGTTATCTACATAACAGTGAGGCACAGCTATCACACGGAGCGCGAGTAGATTTCTTCGACACAGACGCTGGAGGATCCGCCATTTTGCAACATCAAATGCTGAATTATTAACGGCGCCAAGAATGATCAGTGGGCAGACCTCTGGGACTGCGCCGGCCCCGCAGTCTGGCAATTCAAAGACAGCTTACATCCCGCTGAGTTGAATCAAAAGGAATAGAGTATTTACTGCTTTTTTTCCTACATTAGCCATTCAGGTGTTCTAATGACAGAGAAATATACATAAGGGTCACAGCCCCACACAAGAGTTCAGGCGCCTCCCGGGAGGTTCGACACCTCCCTCGGCTTTAATTTGACATCATTCCGAGTCAAAATGGTTGCTGTTTGATTTATCCCTTATTACACTATTTCTGAAGAAACTGTCAGGCCGCCTCATGAGTTCATCCATCTCCATAAGCTTTTCAGCACCACTTAGGCCTTGGGCGAGACCCCTTATCACTTCATTTGCACAAGCAGGGTACTATCAATTCCTGGTCAGTATTTGGGCCCGGGGAATTAGAGCATAGGTGTTTGGATAGGTCTGGAGCACCCTGTGGTGACAGAGAAGGGATTACCCCTTCAAACACCGTGTAGGTGCTCAGTTTCACACCCTATATTGGATATATCAGCGAGCATTAGTTAAATATATCCGCGTCTTTATTGCTTACATTCTTCAGCACAGATTGCAATCAGCAGGTAATTATCCATCACGAGTCATTGATGTATTGTCACAGTGAGAGTCACTTAAAAGCATTTAGTCGGTGCCGAGCTCAACGCGGCAGCCTCATAAAGCCAGACAATGGCTGAGCTTAATAAGAAACAGAATGGATCCCATGAGTGTGGAGGACCCATCAAGCTGGGGAATTTCAGGTAATTTCCCTGGGGCCGTCTATGTCTTGTACACATAATTAGAGCCCAACATGCAATGCTCCTTGTGTTTTGTCAATAATTCCCAGAGGAGCAATCAGGACAAGAGTTGGACATGCCTCTGTGACCTGGGCTACTTGCAACAAGCTCAGCCACCTAATTACACCGCCTCTAACAAGCACTGTGGTTGTGGAGGCGGCAAAGGAAGGGCGTGAGGGGGAAGGTGACCGGCCTTAGCCCCGGAGCTGACAGTATGTAGCTCCTCCTCCCTGCCATTGTTAGATTTGTTTGGGGCTGCCGCCGTGCATGCTGGGAGAGCGCTGTCATTCTGACAGGCCTGTGCTCCATTTTCCTCATTTAGGATCCTAGTCTGCAGTGACTCACTGCTTCTCAAGGGTTTACACCACAGGAGATTAGGCAAGTGGTCTTCTTCACCCTGCTTGTGTCACATAAGCCTGGTTTTTACTGGTGTGCTGCTGCATGTTGACACCGACTTGATAGATGTGTTCAGACGGCCAAGTGTCAGCTCGCCTTTACGGTTCACCATTGGGGGCAGTGCTGCCTACAGTACCAGAAGCACAGCATATGAGAACCCAAGAAGAGAAGCAACACATTTTCAATCTTGTTATCGCTGATAAATTTCTTTTGGCCAAACTAAGTTACATTAAGTACGCCTGCACATACTTTACAATTTTTTTTTGAAACCTTCTAACTTTATGTAGCTGTATCCCCATATGAAATGCTTTCTATTTCAAGACCATTGCCTTCATTGATTTTGTGAGAATGAATTATACCCCAATGTCATTTTAGTTTTATTTTTAATCTTTGTCCTTGCTTTGTCTCATGATCCCACCCCAAATTTAATGGATCTGTTCCAGGACAGACGTCACCTTTTCCTGACGTTTCTCAAATAGTTGTTCAGTTTTTTTGATTGATTGATTGATTGATTTTATTTATTATTAAAATGTACACTGCATACCAATAACAAATATTGTATACAAGCAACATTAAAATAAAAAGATTACACAAAAAAGCGCACGCGCTTATTTCCATTGTGGTCCTTAAAAAAAACAGATACAGTACATAATCAACATGGGTACAAAAGATGGTTTTAACAAATGTAAAGAGAACATATGAATTTGTGACTAGATGAAAATAAATAAATAAATATATATAAAAAATAAAACAGTGCCTAAATAGCACACTATTTAAAAAATTTAATAATATATAAAAGAGCTAGATTCCTCAGCATTGAGATTATCAAATAGAAATTGTCTGACTAGGCGTTTAAAAAGAGACCTGCTCCTTTGGCTCTGTACATGACTAGGTAATTGATTCCATAACAAAACACTTGTATAGTTAAACAAAGATTTACCATGAGACTTAAAATTGGGTACTTGGTAGGACATGGTACTGAATCTTGTACCAATTGAGTGGAGATTACGTGTTCGTTCAAAAGAACAGGCCAAATAATCCATAAAAGATGTGCATTTGGTTTACTTTCAGTTGGCGAACACGCAACTCCACTGGTAACATTCCAACTTGTTCGAATTCATGACTACCGATATGTTTTCTGGCCGGGGCATTTAAAGATACCGAATCACTTTGTTCTGGGTACACTGCAACCAAGTTCGATATTTCGTGTACCAAGAGGTGCTGGCATAGTCAAAATGACATTGAATGAGTGCCGATACTAGCATTTTCTTGGTTTTCAAATCGACATTCCTCGCTTGTCTATATAAGAATTTCAATTTAGCGTTTGACTTACTGATGACATTTTCAGCCATGCCAGCTCCAGATAGAGACTGATCAAGTATGGCACCCAGGTATTTCACCTGTGTTTGACAATTCAATATATTGCCAGCACATTGCACCTGAATGGAATTACATCTGCAGAGTTTATTTTTAGACCCGAAAAGTATTGACTCCGTTTTACCTAAATGTAAAGCTAGCTTGTTATCAATCAGCCATTCTCTGATTGATTCAAGCTCCAAGGACAGTATTTTCTCTATACCCTCGACATCTTTCCCCGAAACGATAAGGGCAGTGTAGTCAGCATATACAAGTGTCTTGCAACTGACGGCAGACAAAATGTCGTTAACATAAATAAGAAAAAGTAAAGGCCCAAGAATAGAGCCTTGTGGTACTCCACATGTTATGGTAGCCGGATTAGAGATTGTACCACTAATCTCAACTGATTGTTTTCGCTCTCCAAGGTACGATCGAAACCAGTCTATGGCTGATACATGACATCCTACAGCGTCGAGTTTCTGTAAGAGGATCCCATGGTCTACCGTATCAAAAGCTTTTTGAAGATCTAAGAGGACCATACCAATATAGTGTCCTCTATCCTGTTCCTGCTTGATATAATCTGTCATATTTATCAGGCAGGTATCAGTAGAATAATCGGATCTGAAACCCGATTGATATTCATATAAGAGCTTATGGGCTCTGAGATAACTGTCGAGTTGGTTATAGACGACTCTCTCAAGTAATTTAGATACCGTGCTCAGAGTCGAAACCGGTCAATAATTACCTGCCTCAAGTTTGCTGTTCGTTTTGTGAATCGGCGTTACCCTAGCCACTTTTAGATCATCTGGGATTTTTCCAGTAGCCAAAGATAAATTTAGAATATGCGTTAAAGAAGTAATAAACTTGGCACCATCTTTAATAAATCTAGGAGACAGTTGATCTAAACCGGTGGCCTTGCTCGAATTTAGATCGGACAAGATCTTTGAGCAGTCCTTTTAACCAATCAACCACCCAAGTAATCAGTTATCCAGCAGCCAGACAAACAGCCAGCCAACCAACCAGCCAATCAACCAACCAGTCAAGCAGTTACACAGTCAGTCAGACAGGCAGCAAACCAGTTAGCCAACGAAGCAACCAACACACAGGTGTGGTTGAAAACACAACTTCTTTTAAGAGAGACAGTAATTCAAAAGTATGACAGACATGACCATAAAATTTATTAAGATACCAGCATACCATATTTTCTATACTATCGCTCACTTTTATTTAACTTGTTTTGCGGATCCTGTGGCTTATATATGAAAAAGCACTGCATTATCATCTACAGCCACAAGATGACAGCATCTACACAAGTGACAAGCTGCTGCTGTACACTGATCTGAAAGAGGTACTGTGATTCACACTATGAAGCAGAAGGTGATGGTAATGCACCATTAAGATGGATTCCAACTGCCATAAAACAACAAGATAAAAATCTGAATGATAATAAAGTGCTGGGTCTTAGAAAATGAGTGAAAATTAAAAAAAAAAAATCATGTTCTCAAAATGAAAGACTGCATTCTTGAATGAAGAGAGGAAATATACCCTTCAAACAACTCAGCACTCCACTTGTTTGGCTTGTGTGGGACAGCCAGAACAGGTATGAGCAGGACAGCTCGACTAAGGTAAGGCAAACTCTCATGTTTAAAACGATTTAACTATGTTTATTGTTTATATGTTTAAGCATGCATGTTTAACTCATACATTTATTTGTGTGTTTAGTGGCAAAAAGACAGTTTACTCCACATTCTTTGCTGCTTGTGCAATAACATTAATTAGAGCATTACCTTTTGTCTGCCTTATAAATATATAATACACCAATTGTTGTTGCATGAAGCAATGGCACTACATTTCAATAATAAATGGGACTTATAGGCCGGCATTAATTTATATATATATATATATATATATATATATATATATATATATACACACACACACAATACATTTTTGGACAGATGTGACAAATACCCTGGGGCAACTTGTAGTCCTGCACAAAAGTACTTCCTCTGAGTGAGTTTATTTGAGCATTGTTGAAGTGTTGGAAAATCCTTCCTGTGTTTATTTCTTTTAGCAACCTGAGTTCTGGTGTCGAATAAAACATCCTTTATTCATAAAAAAAGTCACTGCATTAAGATACTGTTGGACAGATTTGTCATTGTTTATAAATAATCCAACCGTGATGTTGGATGAAGTATGCCACCACCTTTAATAACCGATTATTAAAGCAGCAACTGAGAGCAAACAAACATGACTACGTGCATTCAGTAAATGTAGAAAACTAACATTCTAGTTGAGGAACCATACCCCCTCACCCATGGACATGAGCTTTGGATAATGACCAAAAGAACACAGTTATGGACATCAGTTTATGGAAATGAGGTTCATCTTTCCAGTGTCTGCGTTTACACTCAGGGACAGGGTGACAAGCTTCAATATCTGGGAGAGAGTTTGAGTACAGCCACTGTTTCTTTGCATTGAAGAGAGCCAGCTGAGGTGGATCTGGTGAGGATGCCCCCTGGTCATCTCCCTCAGGAGGCCTTCCAGGCATGTCGAACTGGGAAGAAGCCCCAGGGAAGAACCAGGACATTCTGGAGGGACTACATCTCCCAGCTGGCTTGGGAAGACCTTGGGATCCCTGAGGAAGATTTAGAGGACTTGGCCAAGGACAGAGGAGTGTGAGAAGAGCTGCTTAATCTGCTGTGACCATGAGCTGAATAAGTGTTAGAAAATGAATGAATGTTGAAGAAGGTTGAGGATCTTTTGGAAAAAAGTCTGTGATGCAAATGTGCATGCATGGTACTCCAGGATAATGAAATGATTTGTTTTTGCAGTCTGACACACATAAAGCATAGAAATGCTGCCTTGGCTGCAGGAATAAAGTTATTTTCTGTGGGGGAGCTGAAGTTGCTGTGGAGAGCAGAAAGAGAGCCAGCAGCCAGTCAATTCTGAAGCGAGCTGCCTGCAGAAATCATTGGCTTGACAAAAGGGCAATGAGGGGGCAGAAGGTTTATGTGCAAGTGACTGGCCCAGTTGGCGGGGGGGTGGCTCATGTGCAGGTGAGCCAGGCACCAAGTGACATCTGCATGGCAAGGAAGTTTAATCTTGGTGTGTTGGAGGATTCACTATCAGCAGGGGGGAGAGCAGATAGAGACGGTGAAGGATGAAGAGGGAGAAAACAGATAGAGGCTGCATAGGACTCCTGCATGACAACAATCTGTTTTTTTTCCTATAAAAGGAGCCTGTTTTCAGAGACAGTGGTTTGAACCCAAGGTCTAGCTCCATGCATTATTAAAGACAGGTAACTGGTAACACTGCCTCATAAATAGAAATGAGGACAGACACCTGAGGAGCCAGGGCAGTGCTCACTCCTGATCGGCCACAAATCCATTGGCCTAACATGACCTAGGAAGGAAACACAGCTCAGGTTTGGACTCAGCAGACCTTCATTTTTCACCTGCTAAATGACATACTACAGTATATGGAGTAAACTCTTTATCATGTAGGTTTATTTGTACTGATATATATATATATATATATATATATATATATATATATATATATATATATATATATATATATATATATATATATATATATATATGGATCCCCTCCACTTTTCTGACACAATAACTCAAAAACAATGAATAGGTTTGTTTCGTAATTATACAAATTGAGAGGGCGTACAATGAGAACAAATGGATTCAAATCTGGCAAACACTGATGCATGTACAAGATCCCAGAGACCTACCAGTCATCTTCTGAAATTAGAAGTAGGTGTAATTGTTAGTAAGAGAGACCGTTTCTACACACAAATGCAGCAAGTCAGAGGAACAGTTTGTTACTTTGTTCGTTTCACTGCAGATACGTACTGAAACACCTACTGAAAAAGCCAAAGCAGACACTTCTTCCTTCTCTTGATTGTCTCGCTCATACGGATGGTTTTGAAGTTACAGGTAGTTTGAAATGAGCTTCTCTGTTTCTTTTTTTTAATTCCAAAGTCTTGGCCCGGTGGTCACCACACTGCAAGGAGCTTATTATAATTTGTTCCTAAAACAACATTAGCGATATTATAAATACTGTATGATGTGGTGGACAAGAATCAAATACTATGTGATCAATAAATCACTGTGTGATTGATAAAGAATCGTCAGTGCGGGCAGTCTGATTGTAATATCGCACACACCTACCAGACATCTCTCTCGCATCATGATCTTACTTTTCTTCAGTGTATAGTGGATTTAATGTTTCTTTAACTGTGGTTTATTTCCACGTCAAAGCCTCTCTGTATGTGGCCAGTCTCATAAAGTCTTTGATATATGTGCACAATTTGCCTGGGAGATTTTTCTTTTCCAGATCAGGAAAGATGGAAATGGCTTTTTCGTTCCACCCGAGTGAACATCGCAGTCAACAGCATATTTATGGTTTTTGTTGCTGATTGAATTATTTTCCATTCCCTGTGTTCTCAGCTTACATTGGGAATTGAATCATTGCCTTTGAAACACAATTCACTGTTGTGACTGATTTCCCTCCCCACAATTCAATTTCAAGGACTTGGCAACCTTGTCCTATTCAAATGTGTGCATTATTACTTTTTATTGTCGGCTGTAAATGAATGGTGAGGTTTAGCACTCCAGAGGCAAGGTATAACACATTAAGGCTTTTATAATATCAAATCTGAAGGTAAAAGTCAAGTTTGCTGGGATCCGACATTTCAGCACCAGAAGTGGCACAAAAAGTGGGATCAAAAAGTGTGAAAAGGTCATCAAAAAGCGATACCGATGCTTTTTATGGATGGAAATATTTAGATTGTTTTCCATTTGGTTTTTGAACAAAGGTGCCTTTGGGCGTCTGCACCTTTACAAACTATGATACTACTCCACCACCATCAAATGTTCAAACTGTTGCTTGAAACTGTTCTACTGACTTGGTTTGCTTTGACAACCAAACAAATATTTAAACACAGACGCACAAGCATCAGCACCTTAGGCATCTGGAAAATGTCTAAAATAAACGCAGAAATGAGTCGAACTTTTTATGTGGAGGCACCTTATTGCAGCGTGCATAAGGAACGTCTATTACACATGACAGTATAAGCACTGTGAAGGCCTCCGTTTAGCTCCAAAACATGTATGAGTCAATATGTTAATAGTTGAACTATGATTAGGATCACAGAAGTCCATATGAAGTTGCAAAATGTGAACTTGTGGGCAAAACAACAAACGTTTTTGCAAGGAGACCATGCACAGCAATACATCCCCCCCCCAGGAACTTTAGTAGCAAGGTTGCACTAAGGAGAACTGCATAAAACAAATAAAGAAATTTATAAAATATAACACAATGCTAAAATATCCTCGGCCATATGAGCATTGTGTTCTTTATAATTTGCAGTTGTTTAATCAATTATTAAGATGCTATTGTCTTGAAGCCCCTCTATCAATCAATCAATCAAAAACAATGTTTATGTTTTAATGGCGTCTGCAGGAGGCTTTGCGTGTGCGTTTACATGAACTTTTGAGAAGAGCGAAAGTTGTGCAAGTCAAGGAATATTTGTAACATCCGCTAAATGTCTTGTAAATCACTCCCGAGGTGTTATTAGGTTCCAAAAACACCATTTTCAGTTTTAGAAGAGTTTATTTCTCGCTAGCTTTTACATAATATATGACAAAGTGTTTATATTTACACCCAGTTTCCAGCTAACTACCAGCCTGTGACCTCAACACATTAATGTCCGCTAAATGTTTTAGAAATTCTTCCAGTGTTTATTTCTGAAGAGCTTTTACATAATATAAGAGAAAGGCATTTTTTCTAACCAAAATAAAGCAAAGTTAGAAGCTAGAGACACCAGGAAGTGATGTCACCATGCTAACATCCGCGAGATCATCACGCTAACGTCCACGAGCTCATACCATTAAAAATAGGAGCAGAATGTGACTTTTTTTAACCTCTTAAAATACCTCTTAGAATAGGTCCAGGTTAACCATCTTTGAACTTGTCCAAAGTCTGTGTCCCAAGAATGCTCCCTGTGAATTTGAAGACCCTGGCAGTAATAGGACTGGACTTATGCTGAGCACAGACAGATGGACGGACGGATGGACAAAAAACCTTCACAATACCTGATGGCCACATTTGATGGCAATGGATAAAAATAAAAAGCATTGCTGTGCACAGTATTACCCAAATACTTGCCACAATGCACTCTTGACCACCTCCAGAGGTGATTTAGTTGATTGGATTACAATCTATCCTCAATGCATTTTGAGTGCATTTATAAAAGTTCTTTCATGTGGTAAGCAAGCTGCTGAGCCTGTACAATGGTCGGGAAAACCTTGAAGGTTTTGACTAAATTTGACATGTTATGAGCGAAGTTTGACATTCTTCAATCTAGGCTCATTTAAATAGTGTGAGATCCAATTAACCGAGAAAGGACCCAGGAAGTTAAGCCAACAATGTGCCCTATGAGCAGAACTTACAAAGTAAAAGCACAAGAAAAATAAGGACACAGACGTCTCACAAGGACTAAACACTAGGAACAGAGGGTAGGCTGAAAAGTTCTAAGGTTCACCAAGAAGGAGAAATGCCATTTCAATATAACTTGACATGCATTAAGTTCAACTCTTCTGATGACTAACTGTGTTATTTTCTTCCAGGTTGTGAGGTAGTTTGTGGTTCATAGCCAAGTCTGAATGTTTGTGGTGGAGGGAAACGGCAAAAATGGACAAAATCTGGCATCGCGGTGTGATTAAGTACCTGCATAAGACGGGGTTAAAGCCCAAGGACATTCATGTGGATATGGTTGCTACATTAAGGGATGAAGCTCCCTCCATATCTACAGTGCAGAAGTGGGCAGCTGAATTTAAGAGGGGCAGAGAGAGCCTTGAAGACGACCCAAGGTCTGGGCGGCCTGCAACAGCCACAACCCAGAAAAACATTGACCTTGTTCATGAAATGGTGATGGACGACAGACGATCGACGATTAATCAGCTAGCAGATGCTGTGGGAATATCCTGTGAGAGAATTGAACACATTCTGCATGAAGAGCTTGGAATGTCAAAGGTGTCAGCTCGGTGGGTGCCACGTCTTCTGACGCCTGATCAGAAACGCACCAGGCTAGTCATGTTGAAGGCAAACTTGGCGCAATTTGAAGAGGATCCAACCAATTACATGGAACATTTTCTTACCCAGGATGAGTGTTGGGTTCACCACTTTGAACCAGAGACAAAAAAACAATCAATGCAGTGGAAACACCCAAGGTCACCACCTCCAAAGAAGGCCAAGGTCGTTTTGTCTGCGGGGAAGATCATGGTTTCAGTTTTCTGGGATGCCAAGGGCATTGTGTTCATGGACTATCTTGAAAAGGGACAAACCATAAATGGACAGTACTATTCTAACCTACTGAGACAGTTACACAAGGCTATCAAAAAGAAGCGACCAGGAAAGCTGACGAAAGGGGTGCTGTTCCATCAAGACAATGCCCCACTTGCATTGGATGCCACCTGGGACACAAGGCATTTCTGTGGTATAATGGATGTAGTCAAGCATGACACCAGTGCATGGTCTCAAACTTGTATTGATCATATATTTGTGCATCCACCTTGGCGGGCTAACCGGCTAATTTCCATTATTGGAAGGTGCAATAAGAAACAGAGTAAATTGCTTCATGTCACCACTGAACATGTGAAGAAACACCATTAGAAGTGTCTGGTTTCACAGACAGTTTCCCTGGGGAGGTAAACGTGCACGTATTTACCTCACTAAATGTAAATAATCTTTCTAAAGATGACCAGCTATATAGTTAATCACTTCGCTTAGTATGCTGCTGTCTGGCTGATTCAATGAAATTCAATTCAATTTATTTTTTATAGTGCCAAATTACAATATTAAGTCACCCCAAAGCACTTCATGAGGGCGGCTGTCTCCAGAGTGATTACAGGTCGACTGCCGGGGAGGGTCTCATTCTGTAAAACCCCCAACCCCTCATCGGCAGTCAGCAATAATATGTTGATTAAGTTCATTTTTTGTCACGAGTAAAAAGACGACCCACAAAACACCTAATAGAAACATTGTCAAGAGGCCCTGAAGTTCTTTGAAAAAAGAGAGTAATTTTGACCATATGAGGAAAATTTATTATTAAAAATTCAAGTTCATTGAAATTCTTTGAGGCAGCACGGTGGATTAGTGGTTAGCACTGCTACTTCACAGCAAGAAGGTCATGGGATCGATCCCCATCCGTGGCCTTTCTGTGTGTCCTTTCTGTGTGGAGTTTGCACGTTCTCTCCGTGTTTGTGTGTTTCTCCGGGTGCTCCGTTTTCCTGCCACATCCTAAGACATGCAGGTTAGGTGGACTGGAAACTTTAAATTGTCTGTCGGTGTGAATGTGTTTGTTTGCCTGTATGTGGCCCTGTGACAGGCTGGTGTCCTGTCCAGAGTGTACCCCGCCTCACGCCCTGTGACTGCTGAGATAGGCTCCAGCCCCCCACAACCCTTGGCGGAGTAAGTGATTGAAGATGAGTGAGTGAGTGAGTGAAATTCTTTGTGCAGGCAGACACTGATTCAAGACTATATGCCTACAAATTCAAAAGTATGCATAATTGTGGGGGGCCCTTAGAATAAGTCAAGGACTACTTTTTTGGGGGGGTGGGTGGGGGGGGCTGTAGTCAGCCTCCCGTGGAATCTTTATGCAAAATTAGAGAACACAGTACTGAACAAATTTTCTGGAATAAATTGAAAAATAACATTTTTGGGAGTTCTGGGGGGAGGGGTCCACTTACCATATAACCAGATAGTAACCAAGGAATGTGTGTACCAAAAATAAATAAATAAATAAATAAATTCATTGAAAAGATTTGAGGAAATCAGCAGATGGTGATTTTTAACCCTTATCAGGGGCCATGGGGCTTCACAAAGATTCAAGGTAATTAAGAGCATTTGTGTGTGTGTGTGTAGGTCCACACTGATTCAAGAAATCTATATACAGTTTTATAGAAAGCATAATTTCGGGTCCTTTCTGTGGGGTGGCTGAGAACAGTTTAAGAACGATAAGATTGTTTTTTTTTTTTTTGTCTGTGTGCTGCTTCCCAAAGAATCTTTATGCAAAACTAACAAAAATGTATTGAACAGATTTTCTGCAATAAATCAAACACTGTAAAAAAATGCAATTTTTTTTGTTCCCCTTCCTGGGGGATCTGGGAGGCCCACAGGGATTCAATCAGAAAGTCCACCTTACCACGAGTAGACAGTTCCACAAGGATAATCTGTCACAAATTTCAGAAAAATGAAACACTTTTTCAGAAAATCACTGCATGTCGCACTAAAATGACACCTAGGTTGAAAATGATCAAGATGCAAAGTGTACAAATAGTGTAACATATCATCACACGAGGCCATGATGCTGTAAAGAGAGTCGATTAAGAAGACACACCCCCGCCACTCCCCCGCCGCTGGCACAATCTGTCAGACAGCAGGATAAATAACCCGTAAAGCACACTGACAGGCTGACATTTGAACCCGGTGTCACCACATTATTTCAGGGAGGAAAAGGGCCTTGGATATTTATGTCAATTAGTCTGCTGCCATTTAATTACTAGTGTGTCAGTCAGGGGGTGAAATGTCTGCACTCTGACCTTCTATCTTGAGGCTTGACGCTCTGTAGTGTCATCACTGTACTGCTGGGTGGAGAGGCGGTACACACTGCTCTATGAGGGAGGCTGGAAGGGTAAGGCGAGGGGGAGGTCACACAGGGGGAGGGCAGGCGTGTGTTTGTGTGTTTATATATGTGAGGGACAATTCTGGGGGTGTTGGTACCTGCTGACCTGGTCATCCATCACACGGCGCCCGTCCCTCCGCCCTCCCACTCCCATCCACAGCACAGCTCTCTGCCAGGCCAGGAACCTCCACGTTAATTTCTCATCTGTGGCACCCTAATGAGCTCCGCCTGCCCGTCCACCTCTGAGACCCTGCTGATTATCAGACAGGGATGGGAGCCATTTGTCAATGGCAAGAGGTGGCATTTAGACCGCTGACCTTGTTGCCAAGGAGAGAGGAATGAAAATAGGGAAGAAAAGAGTACAAAGTCAGAAAGGAAAGCAATCAACAGCTCTTGAGCACCACGCTGTTTTCCCTCACAAGCACCACCATGTCTGAAAAAGGTTTGATATTCATAGAAGTGAAGGTAGGAAATGAAGCAAAGACGAAGGTCACTGTAAAGTCAAAATGTCTACAGAGCTGTCCGGCAGAGTCTGTTCTTCTGCTTGAGGGTACAAACAAAGAGAAGAGAAGCAAGTCCCCTATCGGCTCTCAGGTCCGTTGGTCTCGGTGCTTATCTCTGGATTCCATAGCGTGAAGTGGATGAGAGTCTATGACTCCACTAGACAGGATGCCATGAGAACACAGGTGACTTCCCCAGTCAAGGCCAGCACCCATTTATAGCTGAGTGGACTGAGACAATGCAGATCAAGTGTCCTGTCCAAGGACACCGACAGGTAGCATCACTGGGAATTGATCCCAGATCTATATATTGGTAGCCCAACTCTTTAACCCACTGATTTACCTGCTATACAAGCAAAGGTGGATTTTCAAAAAATATATATATTAAACATGAGTAAACAGCTGTTTCTGAAGAGGTGGACTGTGATGCTGAGCAGTGGGCCAAAGCCTGCACCGCGCCTCACAGGGAACATGGATTTGCCATTTATTGGATGGAGGGAAGTGGTGTAGGTCTGTGACACCCGCTAACCTTGGCCAGGGCTACTGGGACTCCAGGGGGTATCCATCACTGTGACAGCACTGAGACCAAGACCGGGGGAAAAGCCACAGAAGTTGCCGGGGGAGGGGAAAAAAGCTAGTAAAAATTTAATGCACTCCGCAGAGCGGTCATGTCATACTCGGTTATGGAAAATAATCCCAGATGCCTGCAGTGCTAAAATGGAGCTGTAATGTGCTCGCCTCCTAACCCGGCCTGACAGCCATGATGTACGACTACCATTACCGGAAAATATCACTTCAACTAACCCGTGATCCGGCTCCGCTAAGGGTCATATTATCCATGAGGAACAAATTACACTCCCCCAAAGTAAATACAAATTTCCTACACTGACTGGGTATAGAGCACAGATGGGGGGGAGGGGAGCAGGCGGTACGTTACCTATGACAACACTCTGCAGAGTGACAAGGATGATAAAGTACATGACAAATCACTGGCTGACAGGGTACTCTAGTGCAATCAGCCTCAGCCTCGGCCTGGCGAGCACCCACTCAAGCCTGTAAACACTGCTCTCTTCCTTTGGAGGGGGCAAAACACATAATCTTTTAACACTGACAAGTTGCTCTCTGCTTTTTATTACTCATCCTTCCCACTGTGGTGGAAAGAGGGAGGGTTCGGGGGAAGATATAAAATGGTTTTATGTACAGTGCTGCTGAGTGATTGAGAAACACGACTCTTCCGCTGTAATTGCCTGAGGGCAAACACAGCAAAACAATAAAGGAAGAGAAACAGCAAATATATTACCGGTTCAGATCTTTATTTTATGTCAAGGACAAACAGGTTCTTTCGGCTGCTCTAAAGCACCCACTTAGATCCCTCGCCTCCAATAAGAGCAAAGCACAGCAAATTACAGCACCCCCCTGCACGGCCATTAATAAGACGCCGAGCATTTTCAAAATGGCATTTACAGCTCGTGGCTGCTGATAGAGCAAGTAAATAAGACTTAGCAAAGGTGTGGTCTCTATTAAAATAATAGACAAAAGGCCCAACGGGAAGAGAAAGAGAAATAAAAAAAGGAGATTTCTGCATGAAGTCACTGTCTTCACAAGAACTAAGCAGCACAAATCGTGAACACGCTGAAAAAGCATCACTTGTGTAGATATTCACACACAAAAAATTGAATGGCAGGTTCAAGGTACCACTTACCGGCAAAAAACACCAAAGCACGAGCATGTCCAGAGTGCACTCGACAATGACACAAAGGGCTGCTAAGACAAGGCATTGAATATTACAACTGTAAGACTGCAGTGTTCAAGAGGAATGTTGGCCGGCGGTTTCAATTAAAATATTTTCGAAAGGAATGAAAGAAGCAGGGACCACTTAAACTTAGACCATTGTGTAATACAGCAGTGTTCAGAATAATAGTAGTGCTATGTGACTAAAAAGATTAATCCAGGTTTTGAGTATATTTCTTATTGTTACATGGGAAACAAGGTACCAGTAGATTCAGTAGATTCTCACAAATCCAACAAGACCAAGCATTCATGATATTCACACTCTTAAGGCTATGAAATTGGGCTATTAGTAAAAAAGAAAGTAGAAAAGGGGGTGTTCACAATAATAGTAGCATCTGCTGTTGACGCTACAAACTCAAAACTATTATGTTCAAACTGCTTTTTTAGCAAGTCTGTGAATCACTAAACTAGTATTTAGTTATATAACCAGTTTTTCATGATTTCTTCACATCATAACCTCTTCTGCACATGTCTTTTATTTAACAGAGGGACTTTGCGGAGGATTCTTGCAAATAAATTAGCTTCACACAGGCGTCTTCTAACTGTCACAGCACTTACAGGTAACTCCAGACTGTCTTTGATCATCCTGGAGCTGATCAGTGGGTGAGCCTTTGCCATTCTGGTTATTCTTCTATCCATTTTGATGGTTGTTTTCCGTTTTCTTCCACGCGTCTCTGTTTTTTTTTGTCCATTTTAAAGCATTGGAGATCATTGTAGATGAACAGCCTATAATTTTTTGCACCTGCGTATAAGTTTTCCCCTCTCCAATCAACTTTTTAATCAAACTACGCTGTTCTTCTGAACAATGTCTTGAACGTCCATTTCCTCAGGCTTTCAAAGAGAAAAGCAGTTCAACAGGTGCTGGCTTCATCCTTAAATAGGGGACACCTGATTCACACCTGTTTGTTCCACAAAATTGACAAACTCACTGACTGAATGCCACACTACTATTATTGTGAACACCCCCTTTTCTACTTTTTTTTTTTACTAATAGCCCAATTTCATAGCCTTAAGAGTGTGCATATCATGAATGTTTGGTCTTGTTGGATTTGTGAGAATCTACTGAATCTACTGGTACCTTGTTTCCCATGTAACAATAAGAAATATACTCAAAACCTGGATTAATCTTTTTAGTCACATAGCACTACTATTATTCCGTAACGCATTACTCTAATCTGACCATGTTTTTTAGTAACGAACAATCTAACTCGTTAATCTTTCCAAATCAGTAATCAGATTAAAGTTACTTTTCCAAGTCACTGTGCATTACTATTATTTTTGCATTGTGGGTCGATAGCAGTATTAAACTTGGTCCATGGGCAGGGGGTCGGGGTTCGACTGAACTGCCCACTTTAAGTGAGCTGTGAGCTTTACATCCGCGGTTTTCTGGAGCAGCAACGACTCGTCCTCACCTCTTAAAGCATGGTGGCAACAGCACACCTGCACTAAGCTTTACAAAGACATTTTTATGTTTTTTTCTCCTTTATGTAGAATTCTGAGATGATCCATATCTGCTCATTAAAAACAGCTGATCCTCTGCGACACATCAACAACTAACACTATTTTCCACTCAAATGCAACTAAACTCTCTTTTGAGGACCACATGATGTGAAAATGCAATAACACTTTCTTACCTGTAAATCTGGTCATGTTTTCCGCATAAATAAATGTTTTGCCTAAATAAAACTACTAATACTAAACTACTACTAAACTACTACTACTACTTAAAATAATAATACTTTCGACAAGTAAAATGTTTAGAGAGAATTTAAATGTTAGAAAAATGTTAGAATTTAATAGTTACATTTATAAACAATGTAGGTTAGAAATTGCAAGTTTTACTGTTACAGTGCTGTCAACAGTTAAATATGAGGTCAAGAAAGAGGTCTTTATTTTACTTTTTATAAAACACGTATTTATTTTCATTGAAGTCAAGAAAGGGTGACTATAAAGTGAGTTTTGGCAAAACAAGTATCATTGTCATGTTGAGGTGGCAGAGGGTTGTTGTCGGCAGCTGGGGAAAGTAACTAAAAAAGTAACTAGTAATCTAACTTAGTTACTTTTACAATTGAGTAATCAATAAAGTAACTAAGTTACTTTTTCACAGAGTAATCAGTAATCAGTAATTGGATTACTTTTTCAAAGTAACTGTGGCAACACTGGCTGCAGCACACTGATACTCTCTCTGTTCACTTTTTGTTTGCCACTAGGGGCAGCATCACATATAGTAGCATAAAATATGGCATAGAAAAAACTGCATAAATTTCCATGTGCTCTCTGTGCCTGAAGGTATAAGGAGGATACCGGGAAGGATGAGGAGGTGTTGCAGGAGTGATGTGGTCAACTACTTCATCTCAGAGAGAGGAGGACTGCTGCTCCCGTTAACAATTTACTGGGTGGTTTGACATTTGGTGTGAGGATCTATGTCCTCGCCAGAAAACCTCTCATTTCTGACTGGGCAGTGTAAATCACAAAACACCAGGTTCCAGTACACATGGCTCTTAAAAGCAATGGCAGATGACAACCTGATTGTTTTAAATCATGCTACACCAAAAACACACTCACAGTTAATCAAGTGATGAAATAAAATCCCTATTTTGCCCTCAGATTATGTACCATGTAAATAGCGGGGAAAAGGTTTGAGAAACGTGTGCCATCCCACTAACTTTGTATTTAATGTGGTGCTTTATTATCCACGGTGAGGGAACCCAGGGTTGTGGTGCTCATGTAAACATTATCATATGATGTCAGAGACTGCAGCTGTAATATATCTAGACAGATTGATACAGAAATTATATGTAACTAACACTCAAGTGTGAAAGTCAAATCTCTGCTTTTGCCAGTTTGACTGTCATCCAAAAGCCTCTTCAAGCACCTTCTTACTTGACATAATCTGCAGAAAACTTCTGTTCTACAGGACATGATTAGTACATGAGTCTAACTAACTTGAGGTACTTACTATGACCAGACCATTTTACAGAAGGCAAAATTTGCCAGAATTTTTACTGACAAAGGAGCAGCTTGCCTTTTGAAAATGACTGAACGGCACATTTGGACAGGGCTAAAATGACTGAGAAAGTTTGAAAACTATTATATTATCTCTCCTATCCAGTGTCAAACTAATCATGTCCGAATAGAGCTCTACATTTTCAGGAGAGGAAGATGGGTTTCAAAAAATGTTAGCAACCAAAACAAGACATTCCATCCTGGTGAGCCAAGCTTTGACCGGACATTTTGGCCTCTCAGCCAGCATTTATTTCATGCATCTCAGCACCAATTTAGGAACCGCACAGCCCCTGGAGAATTGAGCAGCCTGGAGAACACTGTGCAGTAAAAAATAAATAAAACAAAAACACCCTGAAAACCATCCTAATCACCACATGCTGCATGATGGGACGAAACAAGGCATGAAACATGATGCAAAAATACCGAACTGCTGGGTTAGAAAGCAGTTAAAAGTCAGACGTCAATACAGACACACAGAACTGCAATAGCTATGAAATATTCAACACACTTTATTTGTGGTACAGTTTCCATATGCAGCACAGCATTTAAAGCAGCAGAATTTCTGTTCTCATTATCCGAGTTGTGACTGAACTGCTTGGTACTGGCACCAGGAAAGGAAGAGCAGTCGACGTGGTGCCTTAGCAGGGATGCTAATGAGATATGGAGCTAATAATACCAGTGTTATGTGATGAGTGAATGTGGTGAGCCCTGCCTCCCACCCACCTGCCAGCATGTCATTAACATGTCATGTTGAGGAGGTCCCGTCCTGCAGGTCACTTTGTAATGAGCAAAGGCTCTGACAGTTTCCTACACACAAACACACCAGAAGGCGATCGCATGCACACGCTCATAGCTGTCTCTTATCGAAGCCTGCCAGCTCCCACCAACACGGCGGAGGCCTCCTACACCATGCAGAACATGATTTCTCCAGGGAACACTTTTCCCATTTCCTGCTTTTGAAGGGAAACTAAATAAGCCACGTTTGTCCTCATCTGAATACATTTGACCCATTAAAATGACTCCGCTCCGCTGCGTTCTTCTTTGCTGCGGCATTGTAAAGCAGACTACACCGTCCACAGAATGCAAATGACAAGAGAGACAGTGGGCGTAGCGCGCCTGACGGGAATAGATAGCGGCAGAGGTGAGTGGGACTGAAGATGGGTGTTGAGTGGGAGGCGCCAATTACTCCCTCGTACCGAGGAAGAACACAAGTCAGACCCTGTCACGGGGTCCTCTCTTTACTAATTCACTCCTCTGTTGCTTTAACACACAATTAATCAATGACAGAAAGGTGCAGTCGGCGCTGTTCATCAGGAGCACAGCGTCAGCCAAGGTGAATTAAAGCAGTCATGGGCGGGAGGGGGGGGGGTACCTTTTAGCATGCTTCGCTCTCTTCCTGAAACAAAAGAATTTGCCACAGCAACAGGAGCAATTCAAATCGACAAGACTGAGTAATGACTCAATTTGCTGCAGAATCTAAACACCACAATCAAATGGCTTTGCTAAATCATTAGGATGGCTCCAGATCACCGGATTGAAGCCGCTGCGGAATACAGCGGCTCTACGAATGTGTCAACAAGGGCAAAACTGTGAATACCTGAGAACCCGCACAATCAGAATAACGCAAAACTTGAACCACACTCTCACGAGTCCCACTAGCTTAGCTTACGGCAACCTAAAAGTGAACGGTCTCATTTTGGTCAAACAACAGTATACAGTATCTGTATATTCTGTGTCAGTACGCCCGCGGCTGACGTGATTGAAGAATTCCTGTGCAAAAAGTAGTTCCCAGATAAATGTGATATATTCCTGTGAGATAATGAGTATATCTCAGCTAAATTAATTCTAAAATTTACCCGTAATAAAATTATAAAGAGAACTGAAGTTTAAGAGTGGCCATAATAAATATTTAAGAAACTTAAAGTTTATGAGCAACTTCACCTGTTATTGCTCAAGCACACTATAAATACTGACACGATGAAGTTTGATTCCGAAAGATAGGATCGGAATGTTTTGATTAACATTTACAGTTGGCGATGAAAGACTTGGGTGTTAACTTTGTGTTAACACCCAAGAATTTGCAGACTACTGCACTCTACTGGTGGTTGGCTCTCACTGCGGTATTGTATCACTTCCTGTTCCGGAGCACAGCGGTGTTTTTCTGTATCTGTTAGCTGTTTAATCTGTGCAGTTAGATTGATCTAGTTAACTAGATAACGATTTGTTTCACAGTTTAATCTTCACGTGCCTTAACTAAAGCACTCCCTCTGCTGAATTACCTCTAAATTATTTACACATTATTCACTTTGCGTGTTTTTAGGAATCCGCTAGCTTAGCGCAGCTGCTAGCTCTTAGCCGGTTTAGCATGACGGCTTCTCCTGTCTCTCCCGCACTTTTCTGCGCTCGGTGTGAAATGTTTAGTTATTCCTCGGCCTCCTTTAGCAGTAATGGTACTTGTAATAAGTGTAGCTTGTTCGTAGCTTTGGAGGCCAGGCTGGGCGAATTGGAGACTCGGCTCCGCACCTTGGAAAATCCTACAGCTAGCCAGGCCCCTGTAGTCGGTGCGGACCAAGGTAGCTTAGCCGCCATTAGCTGTCCCCCAGCAGATCCCGAGCAGCCGGGAAAGCAGGCTGGCTGGGTGACTGTGAGGAGGAAGCGCAGTTCTAAACAGAAGCCCCCTGTACACCACCAACCCGTTCACATCTCAACAAACTCTGGTTATTGGCGACTCTGTTTGAGAAATGTGACGTTAGCGACACCAGCAACCATAGTCAATTGTCTTCCAGGGGCCAGAGCAGGCGACATTGAAGGAAATTTGAAACTGCTGACTAAGGCTAAGCGTAAATTTGGTAAGATTGTAATTCACGTCGGCAGTAATGACACCCGGTTACGCCAATCGGAGGTCACTAAAATTAAAATTGAATCGGTGTGTAACTTTGCAAAAACAATGTCGGACTCTGTAGTTTTCTCTGGGCCCCTCCCCAATCGGACCAGGAGTGACATGTTTAGCCGCATGTTCTCCTTGAATTGCTGGCTGTCTGAGTGGTGTCCAAAAAATGAGGTGGGCTTCATGGATAATTGGCAAAGCTTCTAGGGAAAACCTGGTCTTGTTAGGAGAGACGGCATCCATCCCAGTTTGGATGGAGCAGCTCTCATTTCTAGAAATCTGGCCAATTTTATTAAACCCTCCAAATCATGACTACCCAGGGTTGGGACCAGGAAGCAGAGTTGTAGTCTTACACACCTCTCTGCAGCTTCTCTCCCCCTGCCATCCCCTCATTACCCCATCCCCGTAGAGACGGTGCCTGCTCCCAGACTACCAATAACCAGCAAAAATCTATTTAAGCATAAAAAATCAAAAAGAAAAAATAATATAGCACCTTCAATTGCACCACAGACTAAAACAGTTAAATGTGGTCTATTAAACATTAGATCTCTCTCTTCTAAGTCCCTGTTAGTAAATGATATAATAATTGATCAACATATTGATTTATTCTGCCTTACAGAAACCTGGTTGCAGCAGGATGAATATGTTAGTTTAAATGAGTCAACACCCCCGAGTCACACTAACTGCCAGAACGCTCGTAGCACGGGCCGAGGCGGAGGATTAGCAGCAATCTTCCACTCCAGCTTATTAAATAATCAAAAACCCAGACAGAGCTTTAATTCATTTGAAAGCTTGACTCTTAGTCTTGTCCATCCAAATTGGAAGTCCCAAAAACCAGTTTTATTTGTTATTATCTATCGTCCACCTGGTCGTTACTGTGAGTTTCTTTGTGATTTTTCAGACCTTTTGTCTGACTTAGTGCTTAGCTCAGATAAGATAATTATAGTGGGCGATTTTAACATCCACACAGATGCTGAGAATGACAGCCTCAACACTGCATTTAATCTATTGTTAGACTCAATTCTCTTTGCTCAAAATGTAAATGAGCCCACCCACCACCTTAACCACACTTTAGATCTTGTTTTGACTTATGGCATAGAAATTGAAGACTTAACAGTATTTCCTGAAAACCCCTTTTTGTTTGATCATTTCTTAATAACATTTACAGTTACTTTAATGGACTACCCAGCAGTGGGGAATAAGTTTCATTACAGTAGAGGTCTTTCTGAAAGCGCTGTAACTAGGTTTAAGGATATGATTCCTTCTTTGTTATGTTCTTCAGTACCAAATACCAACACAGTGCAGAGTAGCTACCTAAACTCTGTGAGTGAGATAGATTATCTCGTCAATAGCTTTACATCCTCATTAAGCACAACTTTGGATGCTGAAGCTCCTCTGAAAAAGAAAGTCTTAAATCAGAAGTGCCTGACTCTGTGGTTTAACCCACAAACTCGCAGCTTAAAGCAGATAACCCGTAAGCTGGAGAGGAAATGGCATCTTACTAATTTAGAAGATCTTCATTTAGCCTGGAAAAAGAGTCTGTTGCTCTATAAAAAAGCCCTCCGTAAAGCTAGGACATCTTACCACTCATCACTAATTGAAGAAAATAAGAACAACCCCAGGTTTCTTTTCAGCACTGTAGCCAGGCTGAGTCAGAGCTCTATTGAGCCGAGTATTCCTTTAACTTTAACTAGTAATGACTTCATGACTTTCTTTGCTAATAAAATTTTAACTATTAGAGAAAAAATTACTCATAACCATCTCAAAGACATATCTTTATGTTCGACTGCTTTCAGTGATGCCGGTATTTGGTTAGACTCTTTCTCTCCGATTGTTCTGTCTGAGTTATTTTCATTAGTTACTTCCTCCAAACCATCAACATGTTTATTAGACCCCATTCCTACCAGGCTGCTCAAGGAAGCCCTACCATTATTTAATGCTTCGATCTTAAATATGATCAATCTATCTTTGTTAGTTGGCTATGTACCACAGGCTTTTAAGGTGGCAGTAATTAAACCATTACTTAAAAAGCCATCACTTGACCCAGCTATCTTAGCTAATTATAGGCCAATCTCCAACCTTCCTTTTCTCTCAAAAATTCTTGAAAGGGTAGTTGTAAAACAGCTAACTGATCATCTGCAGAGGAATGGTCTATTTGAAGAGTTTCAGTCAGGTTTTAGAATTCATCATAGTACAGAAACGGCATTAGTAAAGGTTACAAATGATCTTCTTATGGCCTCAGACAGTGGACTCATCTCTGTGCTTGTTCTGTTAGACCTCAGTGCAGCTTTTGATACTGTTGACCATAAAAATTTATTACAGAGATTAGAGCATGCCATAGGTATTAAAGGCATTGCACTGCAGTGGTTTGAATCATATTTATCTAATAGATTACAATTTGTTCATGTAAATGGGGAATCTTCTTCACAGACTAAGGTTAATTATGGAGTTCCACAAGGTTCCGTACTAGGACGGATTTTATTCACTTTATACATGCTTCCCTTAGGCAGTATTATTAGACAGCATTGCTTAAATTTTCATTGTTACGCAGATGATACCCAGTTTTATCTATCCATGAAGCCAGAGGACACACACCAATTAGTTAACATGGATGACCTCTAATTTCCTGCTTTTAAATTCAGATAAAACTGAAGTTATTGTACTTGGCCCCACAAATCTTAGAAACATGGTGTCTAACCAGATCCTTACTCTGGATGGCATTACCCTGACCTCCAGTAATACTGTGAGAAATCTTGGAGTCATTTTTGATCAGGATATGTCCTTCAATGCGCATATTAAGCAAATATGTAGGACTGCTTTTTTGCATTTGCGCAATATCTCTAAAATTAGAAAGATCTTGTCTCAGAGTGATGCTGAAAAACTAATTCATGCATTTATTTCCTCTAGGCTGGACTATTGTAATTCATTATTATCAGGTTGTCCTAAAAGTTCCCTGAAAACCCTTCAGTTAATTCAAAATGCTGCAGCTAGAGTACTGACGGGGACTAGAAGGAGAGAGCATATTTCACCCATATTGGCCTCTCTTCATTGGCTTCCTGTTAATTCTAGAATAGAATTTAAAATTCTTCTTCTTACTTATAAGGTTTTGAATAATCAGGTCCCATCTTATCTTAGGGACCTCATAGTACCATATCACCCCAATAGAGCACTTCGCTCTCAGACTGCAGGCTTACTTGTAGTTCCTAGGGTTTGTAAGAGTAGAATGGGAGGCAGAGCCTTCAGCTTTCAGGCTCCTCTCCTGTGGAACCAGCTCCCAATTCAGATCAGGGAGACAGACACCCTCTCTACTTTTAAGATTAGGCTTAAAACTTTCCTTTTTGCTAAAGCTTATAGTTAGGGCTGGATCAGGTGACCCTGAACCATCCCTTAGTTATGCTGCTATAGACGTAGACTGCTGGGGGGTTCCCATGATGCACTGTTTCTTTCTCTTTTTGCTCTGTATGCACCACTCTGCATTTAATCATTAGTGATTGATCTCTGCTCCCCTCCACAGCATGTCTTTTTCCTGGTTCTCTCCCCTCAGCCCCAACCAGTCCCAGCAGAAGACTGCCCCTCCCTGAGCCTGGTTCTGCTGGAGGTTTCTTCCTGTTAAAAGGGAGTTTTTCCTTCCCACTGTTGCCAAGTGCTTGCTCACAGGGGGTCGTTTTGACCGTTGGGGTTTTTACGTAATTATTGTATGGCTTTGCCTTACAATATAAAGCACCTTGGGGCAACTGTTTGTTGTGATTTGGCACTATATAAATAAAATTGATTTGATTTGATTAAAGTCAGAACAAGAAGCTGCACTGAAAGAGATCTGTCTGGGACAAAGAGACACATTCTTTGTGTTGTCGCTCCAACGAGAGCTGAGCAGTGTGGAGAAAGTAGTCCGGCAAGCACAATCTGTGTGCGAGGTATCCCACAATGACAAAATAACAGAGATGTCGGTCCAATGACAGTGACATTCTGAGCAGTGTGAGCATGAACTTGAAGGTATTTACATGAAGATGAAGAAGAAGTCCTGTACAGACCCTGACACCCAGTGGTGACCCAGTGGTGTCAGTCCTCATCTCTGGATACTGTAGGGGGGAAGCGGATGAGAGTTTAAGAACCCATCACAGGATCCCTCCCCAGCCAAGGCCTGTACCCATGTACAACTTGGTGGACTGGAAAAAAGCACCTAAAAACTCCTGTCCAAGAAGACAGTCAGGTACCGTGACAAGGAATCAAACCCAGGTCTAGATATTGGTTGACCAAATCCTTTCCCACAGCTACCTGATCTGTACAGTATTTACATCCTCCTTGATAAATGAACAAACTGTATATTACAGGCACTAGCAGAGGTACCCGCTTTCACCTGGGTGAAGACTAATTACCAATTTGCAAGCATTTTTTGTAGTTGCCAAGTTGTAAGTGTTTTAGGCTTTAGTTAAACTAGAGCACTATGAGTTTTAAAAGTGCTGCATGATTGTGCAAAGACTATCAAACTAGTGCTGTTTCCTAATTGCGTTAAGATACTTATTGTATGTTTTGATCATTTTAGTTTTCATCTTATTGTTTCATGTTCTGTATTGTATTGACTTAGAATAATTAATGCCACAAATTCCCACACTCTAATTCCCACACAGTAGGTGGCAGTATGCACCTCTAAAGGTGGTTTGTGACCCACAGAGAAACACAAAAAATAAGCTTTATTTTTATTATTATTTATAACTGATATTTCTCAGACTGTGGCTGATGATGTGACCAAGGTGAACGCCTTAAGACGCCTTTAAATGTTAGCATGACTGAATGGCTCGTGTGTGAGAATTTTATTACAAATGTCAGCAATACAACCCCTGGCAAAAATTATGGAATCACAGGCCTCGGAGGATGTTCATTCTGTTGTTTAATTTTGTAGAAAAAAAGCAGATCACAGACATGACACAAAACTAAAGTCATTTCAAATGGCAACTTTCTGGCTTTAAGAAACACTATAAGAAATCAGGAAAAAAAATTGTGGCAGTCAGTAACGGTTACTTTTTTAGACCAAGCAGAGGAAAAAAATATGGAATCACTCAATTCTGAGGAAAAAATTATGGAATCACCCTGTAAATTTCCATCTCCAAAACTAACACCTGCATCAAATCACATCTGCTCGTTGACATTGACCCTATGTGTCTTTTTGCAAGGAATGTTTTTGCAGTTTTTGCTCTATGGCAAGATGCATTATCTTCTTGAAAAATGATTTCATCATCCTCAAACATCAGAAAAGTGTCCAAAATATCAACGTAAACTTGTGCATTTATTGATGATGTAATGACAGCCATCTCCCCAGTGCCTTTACCTGACATGCAGCCCCATATCATCAATGACTGTGGAAATTTACATGTTCTCTTCAGGCAGTCATCTTTATAAATCTCATTGGAACGGCACCAAACAAAAGTTCCAGCATCATCACCTTGCCCAATGCAGATTCGAGATTCATCACTGAATATGACTTTCATCCAGTCATCCACAGTCCACGATTGCTTTTCCTTAGCCCATTGTAACCTTGTTTTTTTTTCTGTTTAGGTGTTAATGATGGCTTTCGTTTAGCTTTTCTGTATGTAAATCCCATTTCCTTTAGGCGGTTTCTTACAGTTCGGTCACAGACGTTGACTCCAGTTTCCTCCCATTCGTTCCTTATTTGTTTTGTTGTACATTTTTCGATTTTTGAGACATATTGCTTTAAGTTTTCTGTCTTGACGCTTTGATGTCTTCCTTGGTCTACCAGTATGTTTGCCTTTAACAACCTTCCCATGTTGTTTGTATTTGGTCCAGAGTTTAGACACAGCTGACTGTGAACAACCAACATCTTTTGCAACATTGCGTGATGATTTATCCTCTTTTAGGAGTTTGATAATCCTCTCCTTTGTTTCAACTGACATCTCTCGTGTTGGAGCCATGATTCATGTCAGTCCACTTGGTGCAACAGCTCTCCAAGGTGTGATCACTCCTTTTCAGATGCAGACTAACAAGCAGATGTGATTTGATGCAGGTGTTAGTTTTGGGGATGAAAGTTTACAGGGTGATTCCATAATTTATTCCTCAGAATTGAGTGATTCCATATTTTTTTCCTCTGCTTGGTCTAAAAAAGTAACCGTTACCGACTGCCACAATCTTTTTTTTTAAATTTCTTATAGTGTTTCTTAAAGCCAGAAAGTTGCCATTTGAAATGACTTTAGTTTTGTGTCATGTCTGTGATCTGCTTTTTTTCTACAAAATTAAACAACTGAATGAACATCCTCCGAGGCCGGTGATTCCATAATTTTTGCCAGGGGTTGTATTATGACTTGCTGTGTGATTAATTAGCAAAATGAAGTGTGTGCTGCAGTTTTTCGGTTGCGTGAGATGGCAGCTTATGGACACAGAAGACTGCCGCCTTCACTGCGGACACACAGAGCACGTAAAGTTCTTTAATATATAGGATAGAGAAGCACGACAGGGACTCTTCTAATTGTTTCATTGTTGTCAACCCTGTTGCATTAATATGGTCATTGTGAATCCCATAGAACATGAAGGTACCAGTACACTTCAAAAGAAGTACAAATTGTCAGCCAGCTATGTTCTTTCTTCAATTTCTCTGATGTCAAATGAAGTATACTGGTGCCTTTCAGACTATCGTGAAAGCCCTAATATAGGAAGTTAAAAAGCTCCAGCTTTCTAGAACATGTGCTTTTACACACTCAATTATCGTTCACCCAACATTAAAAATCACATACTTCCTCTGTTTTTCTTTCTGCTTATGACACACATAAATAACCCAATGTCTGATTGGCCTTTAAAAAGCTTTTGTGTTGAAAGCCTTCACCACAAGTTCTTTATGAGTATGATCTCCTGAGCCAGTAGCCATAAATCCACAACATTTGCCGTGCACGTTCTTGCTCCCAAACAACACCTTCACTTCACTGACCTTTTCTCCAGCACCTTCGGTTAGCCTGACAATACAATAGTGACGATTTTGCAACAAGGCACTTTGATATGTGGAGTCCATTTAGAGGTGACCCACTGTGTTCCTAATGGGCTTTGGAGGAGGTATTTTTGTATTAATATCAGTGCAACACTTAAAATGTGAACCCAGCAATATTTGACGTATCGTGAAGAATTGCAAGCTGTGAAGAATTTTTATATTATATTAAGCTGTGAAGCTTCTAATTAACAAAAGTGCCCCAGACTGAATGCCAGATTCTATAAAGTGACATATGATACACAAATTCACACACACAAAAAGAGTCTGTTTCCTTAGCCACCCATGTTTGTTACAGCATTCTGATTTAAATACCATCTAAATCCAGTGGTGGGCACAGTTCCGCTAATCCGCTAACTGCTCATTAGTGAAGCTAACTTTTTGTTAGCTGATTAGCTTTTCAGCTAGCTTTGAAAACCATCAGTGGACCAATTAACTTCCGCCAAATTTAGTTCCGATACCTTTTAGACTGCTAACATCTTTTTTGCGGGCATAGTGAATAAAGCTTAACAGTTAAAAACATTTGTAAAGCCTAAAATCATAAATTTTAATTCCTGTCTGTTACATGTTGTGTAGCAGACAGACAGCTGCACTAATTTTGAAGGTTTGAGTGTGACAGGAACAGCAAGGTAGTTTTAACTTTTGGTTAAAATTGAAAACAAACTAGTTCCGGACAAGCTATCGAAATTAACGTCACCTCTGTCATTTTTGCAAAGTGAAAATATCAGTTATATGTTTTAGTTTTAAAGTAATGTGCCAGTTTTGAAGGTTTGAGCGGTTACAGACACACACATGCCAAAAGGCATTATGGGAAAATGAGCTTCCTGTCATCAGTGGTTGGTTGGTTTATATGTATGTAAAAAACAACACACAAGTTACCATAACGTGTGTGTTGGTTTTTACAGATAAATCTGTATTTGTAAATATTCAATTTTTTTTTTTCATTTGTAAAACAAAAAAAGGCAATTTGTAAACTGAAAATTCTGTTTGTTAAGTGATTCAGCACTTATAGGGAATGTGTAGCAATTGGTATTCACACTGCCATGAACACTGCCATCTACTGGATGGGAGTTTGAATACTAATTGCCAAACATTCGCTGTGTGCTGAATCACACTTACTTAACAAACAGAATTTTCATTTTTCAAATGGCCTTTTTTACAAATGGAAAAAATATGACATATTTATAAATACAGATTTATTTGTAAAAATCAACACACGTTACAGTAACTTGTGTGTTGGTTTTTACACACACATATACAGTATATAAACCGACAAACCACTGATGACAGGAAGCTCATTTTCCCAATAATGTCTTTTGGCACGTGTGTGTCTGTAACTGCTCAAACCTTCAAAACTGGCGCATTACTTTAAAACTAAAACATATAACTGATATTTTCACTTTGCAAAAACGACAGAGGTGACGTTAATTTCGATAACTTGTCCGGAACGAGTTTGTTTTCAATTTTAACCATAAGTCAAAACTAGCTTGCTGTTCATGTCTCCTGTGACACGTCTGCAAGATTGTATGGCTGTGAAAATAAATTATCTTTTTTTACTCTCCCCTTTTTTTTCCTCTCTGGTCACCAGGTCTGTTTGCTGAGAGAAGGCTGATCTTAGACAGAGGCACTGCCTCATTGTTGTTTGTGACTGCCTTTGAATTTACTCAGAAGTAGCAGTAGCTGCCAGTGTACTGGAGTCAATAGTAAAGGTTATCGGCTTAGCTTTTAGCTAGAACTCCCTCTAAGTGTTTTAGGGGTGTATCAGTTTAGCTTTATGAAAGTTAACTTTTCAATTAGCGGATTAACGGTTATTGAAGCTAACTTTTTGGTTAGCTGTGCTCACCACTGTCTAAATCCTAACAAAGCCAGAACAGTTTGCACATTAAGTCATTTATAATTAATGTGCAGCTAATTCATTCTAATAATAGTCTTTCTCATACTTATTAACAAGATGTTTCATCCTAATTACATTACGTTCTCACCCTTTAAAAAAGCCTAATATTTGACTTTTATGAAAACCAAACAGACGTTAGGTGTTATTTCGCAGCATGTTTAATAGCATTTTTTAAAAAGTGATGAGGAGGCCTACCTTATCATCTTGTTCACTTTCAGTATCACACTGTAAGAAAAAAGAAAGACAAAGGTAAAATCTTGATTAAATTCTGCACTGAAAACATTCTTTCTTTTAAGGGTATTCAAAAATGTAAGGAAAGTAATTAAACACAGTTTCACTTCATGCGTGTTAGCATTCTCAGAGCGTCAACAATCCCGAGGAAGACAGAACAAGGTTCTGATGTGCAGAGAAAAGTCATGCTTATAACGACAAGAGCAAATAAACTCATTTTTCTTTGATTCACTTTAGATAACTCCTTTATTGTACTGTCAGGCAAATAAGTATTTGATCCACTGTCAATTTCGCAAGTTTTCCCACCTACAAAGAATGGAGAGGTCTCTTATTTTTATCGTAGGTACACTTCAACTGTGAGAGACAGAATCTAAACAAATAAAAATAAAAATCTGAAAATCACATTGTATGATTTTTAAATAATCTGCATTTCATTGCATGAAATAAGAATTTGATACTATAGAAAAACAGACCTTAATATTTAGTACAGACACCTTTGTTTGCAATTACAGAGGTCAGACATTTCTTCAATTCATTTCAGATCTTTCAGGTTTGGAGTTTCAGCTCCCTCCAAAGATTTTCTATTGAGTTCAGGTCTGGAGACTGGCCAGGTCACTCCAGGACCTTGCAATGCTTCTTACGGAGCCCCTCCTTAGTTGCCCTGGCTGTGTGTTTGTGTTCATTGTCATGCTGAAGACCCAGCCATGACCCATCTTCAATGCTCTTACTGATGGAAGGAAGTTGTTTGCCAAAATCTCACGATACATGACCCCATCCATCTTCCCTTCAATACGGTGCAGTCGTCCTGTCCCCTTTGCAGAAGAGCATCCCCAAAAATGATGTTTCCACCCCCATGCTTCACAGTTGGGACGATGTTCTTGGGGTTGTTCTCATCCTCCAAACATGGTGAGTGGAGTTGATACCAAAAAGCTCTATTCTGGTCTCATCTGACCACATGACCTTCTCCCATGCCTCCTCTGGATCATCCAGATGGTCTCTGGTAAACTTCAAACAGGCCTGGACATGTGCTGTCTTGAGCAGGGGGACCTTGCTGCCCTGCAGGATTTTAAACCATGACAGCATCATGTGTTACTAATGTAATCTTTGTGACTGTGGTCCCAGCTCTCTTCAGGTCATTGACCAGGTCCTCCTGTGTAGTTCTGAGCTTTCTCAGAATCATCCTTACCCCACAAAGTGAGATCTTGCATGGAATCCCAAACTGAAGGAGAATGACAGTCATCTTGTGTTTCTTTCACTTTCTAATAAATAATCATAACAGTTGTTGTCTTCTACCAAGCTGCTTGCCTGTTGTCCTGTAGTCCATCCCAGCCTTGTGCACGTCTACAGTTTTGTCCCTGGTGTCCTTAGACAGCTCTTTGGTCTTGGCTATGCTGGACAGTTTGGAGTGTGATTGATTGTGTGAACAGGTGTCTTTTATACAGGTAACAAGTTCAAACAGGTGCAATTAATACAGGTAAAGAGTGCAGAATAAGAGGACTTCTTAAAGAAAAATTAACAGGTCTGTGAGAGACAGAATTCTTGCTGGTTGGTAGGTTTCAAATACTTATTTCATGTAATAAAATGAAAATTAATTATTATAAACCATACAATGTGATTTTCTGAATTTTCTTTTTAGATTCTGTCTCTCACAGTTGAAGTTTACCTACGATAAAAATTATATACCTCTCCATTCTCTGTAGGTGGGAAAACTTGCAAAAACAATAGTGTATCAAATACTTATTTGCCTCACTGTAAGTCAGGACTTGTGCTTCAAACAATCTACTTCGCTCAGAAATAGAGGTTGTAGTCATGAGAACTAGCCTTAATAATTAAGCTGACTTTTGTGAAGTCCCGCTAAGCTAAATGCTACACAGCAAATTTGTCAGTGTACAATTTCTAACGTTAAGATATACAGCACTGACTTCTTTGATGGTTCATTAATACAATTAACTGCACAGCTAACCATGTTACTGCAGATATTTGGAATTAAATGGCCAGAAAGGACAAATGCAGTCAAATTCACAGCAGGTAGCACACACTGATGTGGGGTCCGGAACCGGGTACATTAGCAGTCACTTGAAGCAACAAACCCACAAACTATTCATAACTTTGTGACTTATAATTGCTTAAACTAATGTGTTCAATAAAAATTCACCCCATAGTTGAAATTATAGGGGGACTATTTTTAACACCAGGATGTAAAGATGTTGATTTCTGCTGAACAGGTTTAAAACTGTGTTCTATTGCCATTGAATCATTTTTGGGACAGCCTCAAGTGGCCATTCAAGGGACTGCAGGTTTTGGCATCAGCTTCAGTTTTCAGCACCAGAGGCTAACACTAGTAAGAGTCAGATAACCCAATCAGAAAACCACACCGACAGATAGTTTTCTATTGATAAATTTAACACTAGTGATTTTGCTGTGTACAACCCCTGGCAAAAATGATGGAATCACCGGCCTCGGAGGATGTTCATTCAGTTGTTTAATTTTGTAGAAAAAAAGCAGATCACAGACATGACACAAAACTAAAGTCATTTCAAATGGCAACTTTCTGGCTTTAAGAAACACTATAAGAAATCAAGAAAAAAAGATTGTGGCAGTCAGTAACGGTTACTTTTTTAGACCAAGCAGAGGAAAAAAAATATGGAATCACTCAATTCTGAGGAAAAAATTATAGAATCACCCTGTAAATTTTCATCCCCAAAACTAACACCTGCATCATATCAGATCTGCTCATTAGTCTGCATCTAAAAAGGAGTGAACACACCTTGGAGAGCTGTTGCACCAAGTGGACTGACATGAATCATGGCTCCAACACGAGAGATGTCAATTGAAACAAAGGAGAGGATTATCAAACTCTTAAAAGAGTAAATCATCATGCAATGTTGCAAAAGATGTTGGTTGTTCACAGTCAGCTGTGTCTAAACTCTGGACCAAATACAAACAACATGGGAAGGTTGTTAAAGGCAAACATACTGGTAGACCAAGGAAGACATCAAAGCGTCAAGACAGAAAACTTAAAGCAATATGTCTCAAAAATCGAAAAATGTACAACAAAACAAATAAGGAACGAATGGGAGGAAACTGGAGTCAACGTCTGTGACCGAACTGTAAGAAACCGCCTAAAGGAAATGGGATTTACATACAGAAAAGCTAAACGAAAGCCATCATTAACACCTAAACAAAAAAAAAAACAAGGTTACAATGGGCTAAGGAAAAGCAATCGTGGACTGTGGATGACTGGATGAAAGTCATATTCAGTGATGAATCTCGAATCTGCATTGGGCAAGGTGATGATGCTGGAACTTTTGTTTGGTGCCGTTCCAATGAGATTTATAATGATGACTGCCTGAAGAGAACATGTAAATTTCCACAGTCATTGATGATATGGGGCTGCATGTCAGGTAAAGGCACTGGGGAGATGGCTGTCATTACATCATCAATAAATGCACAAGTTTACGTTGATATTTTGGACAATTGAAAGGATGTTTGGGGATGATGAAATCATTTTTCAAGATGATAATGCATCTTGCCATAGAGCAAAAACTGTGAAAACATTCTTTGCAAAAAGACACATAGGGTCAATGTCAACGAGCAGATCTGATTTGATGCAGGTGTTAATTTGGGGGATGAAAATTTACAGGGTGATTCCATAATTTTTTCCTCAGAATTGAGTGAGTCCATATTTTTTTCCTCTGCTTGGTCTAAAAAAGTAACCGTTACTGACTGCCACAATCTTTTTTTCCTGATTTCTTATAGTGTTTCTTAAAGCCAGAAAGTTGTCATCTGAAATGACTTTAGTTTTGTGTCATGTCTGTGATCTGCTTTTTTTCTACAAAATTAAACAACTGAATGAACATCCTCCGAGGCCGGTGATTCCATAATTTTTGCCAGGGGTTGTAGAAACGGCTAGCCAGCACTGAGTGATATGCCTGAATGGAGGTGAAGTGTGGAAGAACTAAGGGACGACACTGTACTCTGTAAACAGCATTTGGATCCACAGAGGTGCCCTTCCAAACAATTCATCTCTTTAATAATGAACTTATCATATATTCATATTCGGCGCCTGGATATTTGCAGATATATAACTCACACAAACAGTGCAATGAAATAAAGCGCTGAAACCTCCAGAAGGAGCCGAAACCTCAAAGCTCAAACACACCGAGGTGTCGCTTTTAGGCTGAGGCTATGACAAACACAAGCAAAGGAAAGTGACTTGGCAATGGAGGGAGGAAAAAAGAAAAAGTGTCTAGATTTCATTTTTTTCTCTTTCAATTTCAAGGTCCACTTAATTCTTTATCAACTAATTAGTGTGATGCTGGGTGACTGGCGGCCCTCGACGTTATGCATATGGCTGAGGTGCAGAGAAGCACTGGAGTCGGTAATGAAGAAAGCACTGGGGGGGAATAGAAGTAGGGGTCGGCGTTGTTCCTGCGTGTGTCTGTGTGTGTGTGTGTGTGTGTGAGAGAGAGAGAGAGAGAGAGAGAGAGAGAGAGCATGGGGCAGGGAGGTGTTGGTGGGTGTCGAGGCAGGCAGGGAGTGAAGTAAGGTGGCAAAATGATTGACAGGAAGCCTCTACCACCGCCACCCCCATTTTTTTTTCTCCCATTTCTTGTTTTTGCTGATCTGGAGCCCTGCAGAGCTCAAAGGTAGCTGACCGAGCTCGTGAGCCGGATCTCTTTCTGGAACCCGGACGGTGAAAAGAGGCCTTGCGAGCTCAGCAGGAGCATTGCATCCAATTTACAAGCCTGTCCCACATGGCCCCAGGGGCCGCCCGCGGCACACTCTGCCACGACGGTCAGCTCCAGCAGCTCATAAATTATGCAGAGGCAATAAACGCACTGGGCAAACACTCCTCGGACCGCTCTCCATTTCTCTCCCGCTCACAACAATCCACCACTCGTTTGAAGACAGCGCGCAGCCCTGCAGACCGTAAGAAGGATAAATCAAGATAATGAAAGATCTAATTACACGTGACTGTGCAATGCAAACACTAGGCTGTGCCGCGCGTGCATGTGTGCACACTTACTCTTACGTATGATTATATAAACAGGTGAACCGACCCTTACGTTTCTCAGCGGCAGCAGAGGAGAGCTGCTGTGACATCACTAAAGCTGCTTCTCTGCACATGCAGACACGCAAGAGGTTCAAATAACGGACATTTTCCTTTTTCCACTGTGTTGTGATCCATAAAAAAATGCTGCCAGAATTTCTTTCTCGTTGCCTTCTTATTTCTTTTTTTCGCCCCCGTCTCCTTCCTTTTCGCTGTTCCTCGGTTCTGCAGCCAATTGCTTTGATTGCCAAGATAGAAGCCGGCTGGAATGACTTGCCCCTTGCTTGTGAAGCAAATGGAACATGCTAATGGAACTCATCGTATTACCCGATGCAAAAGTGCCATAGCTCATTACTTTAAGATAAAAGGATATCATTGTAGACGGCGAGCAGAATTGACTTTCTGTGCTGCGACTTGATGATGATTTAATCAACTGCTCTCTTTCACTTCTCATCCCGGCGCCTGTCGCTTACGCAGGTGCTGCTAAATGAAGCACTCGCACAGCCAGAGGGGGAGAGAAAAGAAAAAGAAATTGCTATCATTAGGTTTTTTTTGGGTTTTTTTTTTACCCTCAACGAATAGAAGTATGCAAATTTCCCACGATGACAAAGGGTGGGGTGGTGGTGGTGGGGACTTAATAAAATGGAAATACCTTTATAATGAGGAAAGTAAAAAATCTGGAGATCAGGCCTGACAGACGAAGGCAGGCAATCTGATCATCCTTACAGTGCAGACACCAAAGCTCCCTCACACTCACAAAAAGTAACGAATAATGATAACAGTGAAAAACATAAAAACACATCCCCGCCTCACAAACAAGTCAGACCTGTCACTCACTGATAAGTGATCAAGGTGAACTAATGCTGCGTCTCGTGCATAAAACAACCCGAGGCGGCAAAGAAAAATCCCTGCGTATCTGCTGCTCGTGCTTTCGTATTTACTGACTCGTACAAAAACGGAGACGGGGAGCTTGAAATTCTCAGCTTTAGCTTTATGCTCGGCAGCGGGAAGGAATGAACTCCAGACCTGATCATTAGAGAAATCAGGTGCATTTTATGAAGCGAGCATTTGGTTATTGCTGTGATCACAGCTAATAAGAATACCTGCTGAATAAGACTACAGAGCAACGTGTAACTGTCAAAAACAACTCAAATCAACTGTAGAAGGCAACATTTTGGCTCCATACACCAGAACAATGGGATGAATTTAAACAATGAGGATAGAGTGCATCTGGAAAGTATTCACAGACACTCACTTTTTCCTCATTTTGCTATGTTACAGCCTTATTCCAAAATCGCTGAAATTCATTTTTTCTTTCCTCAAAATTCTACTCACAACACCCCATAATGACAGTGTGAAAAAAACCTTTTTTTTTTAAAAATATTTTTACAAATTTATTACAATTTTTTTTTTTTTTTAAAAAGCTAAGAAATCACACGTATATAAGTATACATTAGTATTATAAGTATTCATAGCCTTTTACCTCAGGTGCATCCTGTTTCCACTGATCATCCTTGAGATGTTTCTAGAGCTTAAGTGAAGTCCACCTGGGGTAAATTCAGTTGACTGGACATGATTTGGAAAGACACACACCTGTCTACATATATGGTCCCACAGTTGACAGTGCATGTCACAGCATGTCAGGAATTGTTTGTAGACCTCACAGACAGTATTGTATAAAGGCACAAATCTGGGGAAGGGTACAGAAACATTTCTGTGGCTTTGAAGGTCCCAATGAGCACAGTGGCCTCCATCATCCATAAATGGAAGAGGTTTGGATCCACTAGGACTCTTCGTAGAGCTGGCTACCCATCTAAACTGAGTGATCAGGGGAGAAAGGCCTTTGACAGAGAGGTGACCAAGAACCTCGTGGTCACTCTGTCAGAGCTCCAGCATTCCTCTGTGGAGAGAGGAGAACCTTCCAGAAGGACAACCATCTCTGCAGCAATCCACCAATCAGACCTGTATGGTAGAGTGGCTAAACAGAAGCCACTCCTTAGTAAAAGGCACATGGCAGCCCAGCTGAAGTTTGCCAAAAGACACCTGAAGGACTCTCAGACCATGAGAAACAAAATTCTCTGGTCTGATGAGACAAAGACTGAAGTCTTTGGCGTGAATGCCAGGCGTCATGTTTGGAGGAAACCAGGTACCATCCCTACAGTGAAGCATGGTGGTGATTGAGGGAAAGATGAATGTAGCAATGTACTGAGACATCCTGGATGAAAACCTGATCCAGAGCACTCTTGACCTCAGACTGGGGTGACGGTTCATCTTTCAGCAGGACAATGACCCTAAGCACACAGCCAAGATATCAAAGGAGTGGCTTCAGGACAACTCCATGAATGTCCTTGATTGGCTTAGTCAGAGCCGAGACCTGAATCTGATTGAACATCTCTGGAGAGATCTGAAAATGGTTGTGCACCGATGCTCCCCATCAACCTGATGGAGCTTGAGAGGTGCTGCAAAGAGGAATGGAGCAAACTGCCCAAAGATAGGTGCACCAAGCTTGTTCCATCATATTCAACAAGACATTAGGCTGTAATTGCTCCCAATGGTCCATCAACAAATTAATCAATCAATCAATCAATCAATTTTTTTATATAGCGCCAAATCACAACAAACAGTTGCCCCAAGGCGCTTTATATTGTAAGGCAAGGCCATACAATAATTATGTAAAACCCCAACGGTCAAAACGACCCCCTGTGAGCAAGCACTTGGCTACAGTGGGAAGGAAAAACTCCCTTTTAACAGGAAGAAACCTCCAGCAGAACCAGGCTCAGGGAGGGGCAGTCTTCTGCTGGGACTGGTTGGGGCTGAGGGAGAGAACCAGGAAAAAGACATGCTGTGGAGGGGAGCAGAGATCGATCACTAATGATTAAATGCAGAGTGGTGCATACAGAGCAAAAAGAGAAAGAAACAGTGCATCATGGGAACCCCCCAGCAGTCTACGTCTATAGCAGCATAACTAAGGGATGGTTCAGGGTCACCTGATCCAGCCCTAACTATAAGCTTTAGCAAAAAGGAAAGTTTTAAGCCTAATCTTAAAAGTAGAGAGGGTGTCTGTCTCCCTGATCTGAATTGGGAGCTGGTTCCACAGGAGAGGAGCCTGAAAGCTGAAGGCTCTGCCTCCCATTCTACTCTTACAAACCCTAGGAACTACAAGTAAGCCTGCAGTCTGAGAGCGAAGCGCTCTATTGGGGTGATATGGTACTACGAGGTCCCTAAGATAAGATGGGACCTGATTATTCAAAACCTTATAAGTAAGAAGAAGAATTTTAAATTCTATTCTAGAATTAACAGGAAGCCAATGAAGAGAGGCCAATATGGGTGAGATATGCTCTCTCCTTCTAGTCCCCGTCAGTACTCTAGCTGCAGCATTTTGAATTAACTGAAGGCTTTTTAGGGAACTTTTAGGACAACCTGATAATAATGAATTACAACAGTCCAGCCTAGAGGAAATAAATGCATGAATTAGTTTTTCAGCATCACTCTTGAGACAAGACCTTTCTGATTTTAGAGATATTGCGTAAATGCAAAAAAGCAGTCCTACATATTTGTTTAATATGCGTTTTGAAAGACATATCCTGATCAAAAATGACTCCAAGATTTCTCACAGTATTACTAGAGGTCAGGGTAATGCCATCCAGAGTAAGGATCTGGTTAGACACCATGTTTCTAAGATTTGTGGGGCCAAGTACAATAACTTCAGTTTTATCTGAGTTTAAAAGCAGGAAGTTAGAGGTCATCCACGTCTTTACGTCTGTAAGACAATTCTGCAGTTTAGCTAATTGGTGTGTGTCCTCTGGCTTCATGGATAGATAAAGCTGGGTATCATCTGTGTAACAATGAAAATTTAAGCAATACCGTCTAATAATACTGCCTAAGGGAAGCATGTATAAAGTGAATAAAATTGGTCCTAGCACAGAACCTTGTGGAACTCCATAACTAACTTTAGTCTGTGAAGAAGATTCCCCATTTACATGAACAAATTGTAATCTATTAGACAAATATGATTCAAACCATCGCAGTGCAGTGCCTTTAATACCTATGGCATGCTCTAATCTCTGTAATAAAATTTTATGGTCAACAGTATCAAAAGCAGCACTGAGGTCCAACAGAACAAGCACAGAGACGAGTCCACTGTCTGAGGCCATAAGAACATCATTTGTAACTAATGCTGTTTCTGTACTATGATGAATTCTAAAACCTGACTGAAACTCTTCAAATAGACCATTCCTCTGCAGATGATCAGTTAGCTGTTTTACAACTACCCTTTCAAGAATTTTTGAGAGAAAAGGAAGGTTGGAGATTGGCCTATAATTAGCTAAGATAGCTGGGTCAAGTGATGGCTTTTTAAGTAATGGTTTAATTACTGCCACCTTAAAAGCCTGTGGTACATAGCCAACTAACAAAGATAGATTGATCATATTTAAGATCGAAGCATTAAATAATGGTAGGGCTTCCTTGAGCAGCCTGGTAGGAATGGGGTCTAATAAACATGTTGATGGTTTGGATGAAGTAACTAATGAAAATAACTCAGACAGAACAATCGGAGAGAAAGAGTCTAACCAAATACCGGCATCACTGAAAGCAGCCAAAGATAACGATACGTCTTTGGGATGGTTATGAGTAATTTTTTCTCTAATAGTTAAAATTTTGTTAGCAAAGAAAGTCATGAACTCATTACTAGTTAAAGTTAATGGAATACTCAGCTCAATAGAGCTCTGACTCTTTGTCAGCCTGGCTACAGTGCTGAAAAGAAACCTGGGGTTGTTCTTATTTTCTTCAATTAGTGATGAGTAGAAAGATGTCCTAGCTTTACGGAGGGCTTTTTTATAGAGCAACAGACTCTTTTTCCAGGCTAAGTGAAGATCTTCTAAATTAGTGAGACGCCATTTCCTCTCCAACTTACGGGTTATCTGCTTTAAGCTGCGAGTTTGTGAGTTATACCACAGAGTCAGGCACTTCTGATTTAAAGCTCTCTTTTTCAGAGGAGCTACAGCATCCAAAGTTGTCTTCAATGAGGATGTAAAACTATTGACGAGATACTCTATCTCCCTTACAGAGTTTAGGTAGCTACTCTGCACTGTGTTGGTATATGGCATTAGAGAACATAAAGAAGGAATCATATCCTTAAACCTAGTTACAGCGCTTTCTGAAAGACTTCTAGTGTAATGAAACTTATTCCCCACTGCTGGGTAGTCCATCAGAGTAAATGTAAATGTTATTAAGAAATGATCAGACAGAAGGGAGTTTTCAGGGAATACTGTTAAGTCTTCTATTTCCATACCATAAGTCAGAACAAGATCTAAGATATGATTAAAGTGGTGGGTGGACTCATTTAATCGATGCGCTACGAGCCAATGTGCACTTCTTGGAGGAATATAAAAACTCTTGCCTCATCGCGCTCACGGAAATGTGGCTAAAGAACCAGGATGTAAACTCGGAGCTGGACTTAGCTGAGTTTGGACAGCCACTCAGACTCGATCGGGACTCCCAAGTGACCGGTAAGTCACTTGGGGGTGGAGTATGCTTGTACGTGAATCAAAATTGGTGCAAGACCGGAATTGTGAAGGAGTCTGTGTGCACGGAGGACATCGAACTCCTGTCAGTGTCTTTGCGCCCATTCCACCTCCCGAGGGAATTCCCTCAGCTGTTTGTGACTGTTGTTTACATTCATCCAAAGGCAAATGCTGACATAGCTGCGCGGATGCACTGTGCGCAAATTCCAGGGTATCTCCCCAGATGCGCCTAATTTAATCATGGGAGATTTTAATAATTGTAATCCTAGTAAATCACTTCCAGGGTTTGAACAATATGTAACTTGCCCCACACGACGCACAAAATACCTCGATCTGTGTTTTGGGTCAATCAAAGGCGCATACAGATCCTTCCGCAGAGCGCCACTAGGGTCGTTCGACCATAACGTCATTCATCTTGTGCCCTATTACCAACCTCTCTTTAAGAGAGTCAAAGCAGAGAGACACACAGCGCCTGTGTGGAACTAAGATTCCATTCAGTGCCTCCAGGAGTGCCTTGATTGCACAGATTGGGATGTTTTTAAAGACAACTGCAAAGATCTTGATGAACTTACAGAAACGGTGTCTGCCTACATCTCGTTTTGTGAAAATATAACTATCCCTCGCAGATCATTTCCTTCCTTCTCAAACAACAAATTCTGGTTCTCTAAAGATGTTAGAGACTCAATAATACAGAGAAATAAATGCTTTGAAGGAGGGGATATGTCTATATATCACATATTGCAGAAAGAGGTCAAAAGAAATATTAAAAGAGCTAGAAATGACCATAAGAACAAAGTGTAAAGCCTTTTTACCTCAGGAAATCTACGTTCATCTTGGAAGGGAATGAAATCTATGTTAGGTATGGAATCAAAATCAAACTCTGGTGTTCTGAGCACTAACCTGTTTCCTTCAGATGTGGTCTTTGCAAATGAATTGAATACTTTTTATAACCGATTTAATGTCCTGAATTTTAATCACAATTTGTGTGTCCTTCAGAATGATGAGCCCAGTAACATTAACTTACCCATTGATAGAGGTGTGGTCCTTAAGCACCTTAAAAGTGTTAAGGAAAGGACAAGTTCAGGGCCTGATGGTATTGGGGGAAGGGTACTAAAAAACTGTGCAGAGCAATTGGCTGATATATTCTGCCACATCTTTTCTTGTTCAATGGAACTTCGTAGAGTACCCTCCCTTTGGAAATCCTCAACAATTGTTCCAATACCAAAAAATAAGTCAACTAAAGAACCGAACGATTACAGGCCTATAGCACTAACATCTCTTGTTATGAAGACTTTTGAGAAAATTGTTAAAGAGGAGCTTTTAAGACAAACACAGGGAGTGTTAGACCCACTTCAGTTCGCATACAGATCTGGAAGGGGCGTGGATGATGCGATCTCCACTATACACTTTGCAGCATCTTGAAGGTGCAAATACCTTTATTCGGCTGTTGTTTATTGATTTCTCCTCTGCTTTTAACTGCATACAACCATATGTACTGGCAGAGCGATTAAGAGACATGAATATTGATGTTGGCTTAATCTTATGGATTATTGACTTTTTAACAAACAGATCGCAGAGAGTCAGAGTTAATGAAACTCTCTCCGATGCTGTTGTATCATCCACTGGAGTTCCTCAGGGCTGCATTTTATCCCCTTTGTTGTTTGTTTTTTATACTAATCTCTGTCAAAGCCAACATGATAATCATCACATCATAAAATATGCAGATGATTCAGTTATCCTGTCCCTTTTGCACGGTGATGACTCCACAGACCATAGTTTGGTCTTGCTGGACTTTTTAGAGTGGTGCCATTCATCTTTTCTACATATAAATGTGGATAAAACCAAAGAAATGCACACTGATTTCAGGAAAACACCACCTGTTCTGAATCATATGTCCATTGATGGGAAGTCCATAGATATTGTTGAGAATTATAAGTATCTGGGCACCCAAATTGACAATAAATTGTCTTTTGAATTGCAGGTTAATGCAGTGTGCAGTAAGGCTCATCAGGGAATGCACTTTCTGTGAAAACGTAGGAATTATAATGTAGATGGTGTCTTCATGAAAATGTTCTACAGTTGCTTTGTGGAGTCTGTGTTAACCTTTTCCTTCCTGTGTTGGCTTAACCTATTGAACCTTAAGAATCGCAATCGTCTTTGTAATATTGTCAAGGAATGTGGTAAAATTGTGGGAACTCAGTGCGCGGACATTATGGACCTTTTTAAAACAAGAGTTGTGTCAAAAGCCAGGAAAATTATGGCCGATTCTGCACACCCTCTGCACCCACAATTTAAGTTTCTGCCCTCGGGCAGACGCCTGGTAATGCCCAGATGCAGAACCAACAGACTAAAAAACTCTCCTAAATAACACCTAAGGACTCACTGTTGCACTTAAGTCTATACTGACTTGCCCCTTATTTCTGGGCTCTTGTTTTATATATTTATTCTGCTGTGTTTTTATGTTTTTTATTAATTTGTATGATGTGGTTTTATGAATGTAATGTAATTTTTACTGCTGACTGCACCTGAATTGCCCCCATGGGGACTAAATAAATGATCAAAATCAAAAAAATCAAATCAAAAATATCTGTCTAGTACTGTACCCGCAGTCTTCCATTTCCTCACTATGTTCCTCACAGTGGAAACTAACAGCTGAAATCTCTGAGATAGCTTTTTGTATCCTTCCCCTAAACCATGACGTTGAACAATCTTTGTTTTCAGGTCATTTGAGAGTTGTTTAGAGGCCCCCATGTTGCCACTCATTAGAAGAGATGTAAAGAGGGGAAACATTTGCAAATGGCCATCTTAAATACCCTTTCTCATGATTGGATTCACCTGTGTAAGGAGGTCAAGGGTCAATGAGCTTACCAAACCAATTCTGTGTTCCAATAATTAGTGCTAAATGTATTCAAATCAATAAAATGTTAAGGATGTCCAAATTTATGCACCTGCCTAATTTTGTTTAACCCCCTACCACCTGCCTCATTTTGCTTGTCAGTATCTCACAAATACAAAGTGAAATTTCCATCGATGGGATATACAGGGTTAAAAGGGATTAAATAATTATTGCACACTTTCTGTAAATAACAGAAACTTCATTTCACTTCTCAAATATCAGTGTGTTCATCTGCTATATGATATATTTAACTGAAATTTCTGATCCAGACAAGCAATGATTTATAAAGGAAAATCATGAAAGTTAAACTTTTGCATACAACTGTAGATGGACTTTTCCCTTGTTATTTATATATGTTGGCTTGTATGATATATATATTGGAAGTTTCACTGTTACATTTGCTTTTTATTATGTTTTCAGTGTTTTATACCGCAGAGTGCACTTTGACGATCTGTGCCTGAAAGTCCTGTTTAAATCAATTTTATTACTGTAAAAGTGATAGGTGTCGGGATTTTAAATTAAATGTAATTTTGAAGAGAGGGGAGAAAACAGAAACAATAGAGCCATTCAGATGAGTGGTTTGGTTTCTGGCAGGTTGAGGTTGAAAATAAGTCATTTAAAGCAACAGTCGCCTTCAATCACAGCTGATGAAGAAAACCGATACGATGCCCGGCCTCGCTGTATTTATACAGGCTCAGTATTATACTGTACAGCGAGACTTGAGAGTTTAGTTCAAGTAACACAGGAATGTCAAACATTCGCTTCGCCTCTAAGAGCTGTTGATGTTGGCCTGCATCCGGAGCACTTCTGATTGCCCTACTGCTCTCAGCTGGGCCTCTCTTTTGGCTGAGTGCTCTTACAAATTTCCCTACACTCTCTCCTAAGTATCGAGCCTTTTGTTTATATTGGTCCGAAAGTAGGAGTAAATTATTCTTGTCCTAAATCCTCTCCAGCTGAGAGTAATACTGGCCCAGTAAAAGAGGAACATAAGGAGCCACGGGCTGAATGCTAAACGCCGCTGTTGCGATATCGTCTGTAGCAACGGGGCTCAATGATGGATCTTGCCAAAGGTACCCGCACAAAAATGTGCAAAAAAGACGCATCCAAGACAAGTATGTCATGTTCCCTTTCCAACATATCTCTGCAGTAGTGGAAATGCGATGATGCATAAACAGTAACAAATGTTGAGTCAATCATAAAAAATGCATAAAAAAGATATGCATAAGAGATAACTGTGACTTCAACAGCCTTGTTGTCTCACCTGCTGTCTCCATGAGAAGGAGCAGACTCTGATATTTTCTTAAGTCTGGGTTTGTGATGGAAGCCTATTGTTGTCCCCATGAGTGACATTACTCTCAGGTTGCACCGGTTGCGATTCATGACCCCAGAATTAATTACGGTTGACAGGAGCTTCATTAAATCAGCCCATTGCACAGAGGAAGGTTTGTGTTTATCAGCCTGCGCCAGATTATCCTGCAGGATGGCTGAAGGGGTTACAGCACAGGAAGGAAGCCAACCTGTCTGCATGCCCGGGAGCTGGACAGACACCGTGAAGGATGGCTGCCATTGCGAGGGTCAGCTGTGACACTGCCAATATGATGTGCTGTCATCAAGCGCGCCTCACTCCCTCCTAACAGCTCCGTCCTGGTATAGTAACTGCACGTCCTGATGGTTTTCTGATGCAAACAGTCACATGGCAAAATGGTTTTCTCCCCTCCTGCTGCATCCTCTTCCATCTGCTGCTGGGGCCTGGGTGCCGCCAACCGCCTGCCTGTCACAGCGTGTGTAGAAATTAGCTGGGGAGGAGGTGCTCGCTTGTGCTAATTACATTTTAATCATTGGAAATGTGTTGGCAAATCAAGCCTTGATTGCCATCTTGGAGCTCAGTGCTCCTCTCTGCAGGTTGGGGATGGGGTGGGTGTGTGGGGGAGGAGGGTTGTGGGGCTAGACTGCGGCGCAGCCGAGGCACACCAAACCAGACACCTCACCCTCCACCACAGCTTGATATGGCGGCCAACTGCCGAGCAGGGGCTGTGCCACATTATTCACAGGGAACAGAGGATGAACAGGATGGAAAGCTGGGGATCTGTGCCATATGCATTCTCGAATCCCCCACTCGCACCTCCTGAATCTGACTCTCACTCACCCGCACATTACCAAGTCTGCCAGGCCCGCCGCTGTGAATTCAGGAACAACAAATAGACCTGGGCAGGAGGAGACTGATGAGATCGGTGTTTGCAGCACAGCACCTGCCTTGGCACGCGGCCCAGAGCAGCAGGCCCCCATCACAATACGCTCAAAAATGAGTTTCTCATAAAACAGAATTAAATCAAGAAAAAGCCAGTAAAATTACAAATTAAAATTTTAAGTCTTTCAGGAAGAGACACTTGACTGTGCTAAAACGTTTGTCTTTCTGCTGCTCCAAGTTTCTTGGGGTCGCCACAGCTACTGCAGGTGTCCCATGAGAGGTGATTAAAAAGAAATAAAAAAATCTTTGATTTTAAATTTTGTTAAAAAGCTTAAATTATCCCCAAATGTTTTTTTTTAAATGAACCCAGAAGCAATAAAACGGCTTAATTTATCTGACCTTGTTTAATATATATATATATGTATATATATATACACACATATGTGTGTGTGTGAGACAGTTTCTGTTGATTTACTGATAAAGAAAAAAGCAGCAAACACTTTTTAATCAAAATTCCAGGGTACCTACATTTTTTGCCCCAAACCACACGTGTGCAATCATCAGTGTGAATACTTTTGCAAAGCCTCAAAATTTACTGTTGCGGTGGTGAAAAAGACTCCCTGGGTGCAAACCTTTTTTCACGTCATTCCCATAATTGAAGGATTTCTAAACGAGGTTAGTGATGGCCACATAGCCTCCTGAATCCTTTGTTATATTTTTTAGCCCACTAGATGGCAGTATAATTTTTTAAAGCGTTCAAAGCAAACTGAAGCAAAATTTGCTCTTTCTTAAAAAGAGACAAAATTTGTTTTTGTGGTTTGTTAGTTTAAACACAAAAGTCATAACAACCAACAGTGACCAACTGACCACCAAACAGAAAAGAGAGAAACTGATAAACAAGCTAACTTCAAGCAGCATGTAGCTTCAAAAGCCCGTGTTTAGAAAGAGTGTTTTGTAAAATGTGTTTTGGCTACATTCACATAAAATCCTTCCTGTAGGGTTGTGTGAACTTGTGACCCTGTTAATTGATTTTTAGTACATAACTGCTGTGAAACTCTCACTGATCCCATTGGGTCTATATCTCACTTCACATCTCACTTCCTCTGCATCTTTTTTATTTTTTGTTGCTGCATTCATACAAAATCTTTTCTGCGGGGTTGTGTGGAGCTGTGACCAGGTCCAGTCAGTGACACATACCAGCATCACACCAACCAACATGTGTCAACCATCCAGCAAGTGGCAGACATGTCTATGGACTACTACACAGGCAAAACAGTTGCTTTTAAATTTGGTTTACAAGATAATAGCTTTTATTGTATTTGAATTATCATGATAACTATCTGGAGTAAATGGACTCATTTAGTATCTGTATTCACTCACTGCATTCTACAAGGAAGTGAAAAAGTGAACAAATCACACAACGTGTTAAGTGATTTGATATTAGAATGAACCTGAAATAAACTCCAGAAGCCACACCATTCCATTAAAAGAACCATTAACAGACAGTTTTGCAAATAAACCTTAAAATTCAGCAAGTGGAAAGAAATTCAACATGACGTGACTGACTGGGACGGATCATTACAATTAGCAAAGTTGTAGCGATGACACTGATCAAATTTCCACAGCATGTGTTTGGTGTCAAACTGTCATATAAAAGTACAGTAGGAAAGAAAAGGTGTCAGGAAAATCATGGTGAAAAGAAAACAGAACAGCCTGAGTGTTTGAGACAGTGTAGAGAGTCACACAAGGCAAACGCCTCTTTTTTCCAGCCAAGTATGCTTCATCTGGGAGGACCAGAGCTCTGTCTGGACCAATATAATCAGGCTTACTCCACATGTGCAGCACTGGCCAAGTCCGTCCAGCCAACATCTGAATGCAATTTCCCTTCAAATGTTAAACTTTATCCAGAAGAAATTCAATTTGACCGCAATCTCTGGATTCATCTCAGCAGGACAGTGAGGCCAAACAAGGGGAGATGGGGAGGAGGTCAGAACAACAAAGACTTCCATAAAATAATAATGACTGTCAGTGACCTCTGGCCTCAAACTATGAAGAAGATTCTTCTCAAGTTTTATTTCAGTGGAGTCTGAAAGAATAGGACCTGAATCTTTTAATTATTAAACCATCTGTTATTACTGTACAGCAGCACCAATAAAAGTCTGAAAAGAGACTTTGGGTTTGGGCTTTAAAAATAAAAAGTAGCGCCATATGAGGGGTTTTTTTTAGGTACTTTGATGACGTGATAAAAGACCTCGCAAGGATTATTAGAGGAGACCAAATTTTATACGGGACCTGAGGCCACCTGGGCCAGTGTTAATCTTTGGAGACTATAGCACAAAGCAGATGAGATTCCACAATGTCCTACTGATGGGACACCAATCAAGGCTGGTACCCATGTACAGCTGGGAAGTGAAGAGTCTAGTCTAATGTAACAGAGACAGCCTGAAGCAGCTGCACCTGGACTTGCACCTCAGTCTATAGGTTGGTAGCAACTATAGACCTAAAACCAAAAACTAATTTCTTTAGTTGCATTGAGAGGGGAAAATCAAATATGACATGTTGGCCATGTGGCAATTTTCTCTGAGCATGTACCAACACACAGGTGCATCAGTGTTGATGAACTGAGCAGCTGGATAAGGCCAAGAACATGCCCACTTTTCACCTGGCTATGGCAGATAAATTACTACTTTTTAGATGTGGTGATGGGCTGGTTGTCTGTCTGTATGGTTGGCATCCAAGATAAGTGCTTATCTTTGGAGACAGCAGTGTGAAGCAGATGAGAGTCCACTGATGGGACACCAATCAGGGTGGGTAACCATTTACAGCCCAGTCTCACGTGTTTTTTCGTGCTCCCGTCAAGAAATGAGTCAAATTTTCTTGACACTTTTTTTTTTAAACTCACTATTACTAACCCTACTCCCACCCCAACCCTAACCTTAACCATAACCTAACCCTACTCCTTCTCCCAACCCTAACCATAACCACCCAACCCCCGCTTCACTTTTAATTTCATGCAGCCATCACGGAAAGAATTACAATGAATTTGTGCTGCTGTGACGAAAATGTGGCGCTTTTCGTCACAATATCACAAACCAAAGGATTAATGTATATTTTGTGCTGCTGAATCACAACATGCCATGAGACTGGGTTGCCATTTACAGCTGGGTGGACTGTGATGATGCAGGTGAAGAGTCTAGTCCACGTTAACAGAGGTAGCTTGAAGCAGATGCACCTGGACTCGAACCCGATCCATGGGTTGGCAGACTTGAATGCAAGAAAACAGGGGGGAATAATCGATACTTAAGTCTCCCATGTGTCTTTTGGGAGACTACAGCTGAAATTAAAAGTTTCCTTTTTAAGAAAATCTTCCTCTGCTCATGTAGGATTTCCAGGAGTAGACTTGGATTTGATTCCCGGTCATTCTACCTGTTTGTGTACTTTGACAAGACACTTAATCTACATCATCCCAGTCCACCAAGCTGTAAACTGGCTGGGGAAGTAACCTGCATCGGGCTGGTGCCCCATTCAAGGGATAGACTCTCATCTGCTTCATGCTATGGAATCCAGGGATATGCACTTGCACCAAAAAGGTCTCAGGGTCTATATAGGTCCTCTTTTCTGTTCCACTGTATCATGAAGCTGTGAGAACAAATGGCCAGTTTCTCCAATAACAGCCACAGAAGCAAATAACGTGTTCAGAATTGTCATGGTGTATTAGTGGCTACCCTCATGAGTCTCCTTCATGCACGGTAACTTAGACTTGAGACAGACTTACCATGGAGTACCATACTGTTTACACCTGCAAATATATATACACATGAGATCTGTTAGAAAAGTATCGGACGTTTTTATTTTTTTCAAAAACCTGATGGATTTGAATCACGTGTTTGCATGAGCAAACCTTGAACCTTCGTGTGCATGCGTGAACTTTTTCACGCCTGTTGATTGCATCATTTTCTGGTAAGCAGCCTTTGTGTAAGGTGTGTGTCGTGCGCTCAGTGTTTTTTCATTCCAAGGAAAATGGCAGAATGACTGGAGCATCGCTGCATCACATTTTGCCAGAAACTGGGCGACAGCCAGGTGGAAACCATTCGGATTATTCAGACGGCTTTCGGTGACGATCCTCTGGGCATCACACAGATTAAGGAGCGGTACAACCAGTTTAAAGACGGCCGCACAACGGTGGAGAGCGAGCCACGCTCCGGTCGGCCATCAACATGCTGAAATGACTGGATATTTCCAAAGTAAACGCTGTGGTGATGCGGGACCGTCGTGTGACTATCAGAGAAATTGTGGAAGAGGTGGACATCAGCACTTTTTTGGCACATGCCACTGTGACAGAAGATTTGGCCATGAAAAGAGTGGTGGCGAAATTCATCGGCACGAAGCTGACGGCGGAGCAAAAGTGCCTTTGTGTTGAAGTCTCACAGGACATGCTGTGACATGCTGTGACATGACAACCTCTTCCACAATTTCTAAGATAGTCACACGACTGAAACGTCACCGAAAGCCGTCTGAATCATCTGAATGGTTTCCACCTGGCTGTCGCCAAGTTTCTGGCAAAATTTGATGCAGTTGCGCTTGCTCGAGTCATTCCGGCATTTTCCTTGCAAAGAAAATTCGATGAGAGAGTACACACATCCTCACACAAAGGCTGCTTACCAGCAAATGACGCAATCGACAGGCGTAAAAAAATTCACGCATGCGCACGAAGGTTCAAGGTTTGCTCATGCAAGCGCACGTGATTCAAATCCATCAGGTTTTTGAGAAAAATAAAAAGGTCGGATACTTTTCTAACAGACCTAGTATATATATATATATATATATATATATATATATATATATATATGTGTGTGTGTGTGTGTGTATATATGTATATATATGTGTGTGTGTGTATATATATATATATATATACATATATATATACATATATACACACACATATATATATATATACACATATATGTGTGTGTATATATGTATATATATATATACATATATACACACACATATATATATACACACACACATATATGTGTGTGTATATATGTATATATATATATACATATATACACACACATATATATATACACACACACATATATATATATATATATATATATATATATATATATATCAATCAATCAATCAATTTTTTTTTTTATATAGCGCCAAATCACAACAAACAGTTGCCCCAAGGCGCTTTATATTGTAAGGCAAGGCCATACAATAATGATGTAAAACCCCAACGGTCAAAACGACCCCCTGTGAGCAAGCACTTGGCTACAGTGGGAAGGAAAAACTCCCTTTTAACAGGAAGAAACCTCCAGCAGAACCAGGCTCAGGGAGGGGCAGTCTTCTGCTGGGACTGGTTGGGGCTGAGGGAGAGAACCAGGAAAAAGACATGCTGTGGAGGGGAGCAGAGATCGATCACTAATGATTAAATGCAGAGTGGTGCATACAGAGCAAAAAGAGAAAGAAACAGTGCATCATGGGAACCCCCCAGCAGTCTACGTCTATAGCAGCATAACTAAGGGATGGTTCAGGGTCACCTGATCCAGCCCTAACTATAAGCTTTAGCAAAAAGGAAAGTTTTAAGCCTAATCTTAAAAGTAGAGAGGGTGTCTGTCTCCCTGATCTGAATTGGGAGCTGGTTCCACAGGAGAGGAGCCTGAAAGCTGAAGGCTCTGCCTCCCATTCTACTCTTACAAACCCTAGGAACTACAAGTAAGCCTGCAGTCTGAGAGCGAAGCGCTCTATTGGGGTGATATGGTACTACGAGGTCCCTAAGATAAGATGGGACCTGATTATTCAAAACCTTATAAGTAAGAAGAAGAATTTAAATTCTATTCTAGAATTAACAGGAAGCCAATGAAGAGAGGCCAATATGGGTGAGATATGCTCTCTCCTTCTAGTCCCCGTCAGCACTCTAGCTGCAGCATTTTGAATTAACTGAAGGCTTTTTAGGGAACTTTTAGGACAACCTGATAATAATGAATTACAATAGTCCAGCCTAGAGGAAATAAATGCATGAATTAGTTTTTCAGCATCACTCTGAGACAAGACCTTTCTGATTTTAGAGATATTGCGTAAATGCAAAAAAGCAGTCCTACATATTTGTTTAATATGCGCTTTGAATGACATATCCTGATCAAAAATGACTCCAAGATTTCTCACAGTATTACTAGAGGTCAGGGTAATGCCATCCAGAGTAAGGATCTGGTTAGACACCATGTTTCTAAGATTTGTGGGGCCAAGTACAATAACTTCAGTTTTATCTGAGTTTAAAAGCAGGAAATTAGAGGTCATCCATGTCTTTATGTCTGTAAGACAATCCTGCAGTTTAGCTAATTGGTGTGTGTCCTCTGGCTTCATGGATAGATAAAGCTGGGTATCATCTGCGTAACAATGAAAATTTAAGCAATACCGTCTAATAATACTGCCTAAGGGAAGCATATATAAAGTGAATAAAATTGGTCCTAGCACAGAACCTTGTGGAACTCCATAATTAACTTTAGTCTGTGAAGAAGATTCCCCATTTACATGAACAAATTGTAATCTATTAGACAAATATGATTCAAACCACCGCAGCGCAGTGCCTTTAATACCTATGGCATGCTCTAATCTCTGTAATAAAATTTTATGGTCAACAGTATCAAAAGCAGCACTGAGGTCTAACAGAACAAGCACAGAGATGAGTCCACTGTCCGAGGCCATAAGAAGATCATTTGTAACCTTCACTAATGCTGTTTCTGTACTATGATGAATTCTAAAACCTGACTGAAACTCTTCAAATAGACCATTCCTCTGCAGATGATCAGTTAGCTGTTTTACAACTACCCTTTCAAGAATTTTTGAGAGAAAAGGAAGGTTGGAGATTGGCCTATAATTAGCTAAGATAGCTGGGTCAAGTGATGGCTTTTTAAGTAATGGTTTAATTACTGCCACCTTAAAGCCTGTGGTACATAGCCAACTAACAAAGATAGATTGATCATATTTAAGATCGAAGCATTAAATAATGGTAGGGCTTCCTTGAGCAGCCTGGTAGGAATGGGGTCTAATAAACATGTTGATGGTTTGGATGAAGTAACTAATGAAAATAACTCAGACAGAACAATCGGAGAGAAAGAGTCTAACCAAATACCGGCATCACTGAAAGCAGACAAAGATAACGATACGTCTTTGGGATGGTTATGAGTAATTTTTTCTCTAATAGTTAAAATTTTGTTAGCAAAGAAAGTCATGAACTCATTACTAGTTAAAGTTAATGGAATACTCAGCTCAATAGAGCTCTGACTCTTTGTCAGCCTGGCTACAGTGCTGAAAAGAAACCTGGGGTTGTTCTTATTTTCTTCAATTAGTGATGAGTAGAAAGATGTCCTAGCTTTACGGAGGGCTTTTTTATAGAGCAACAGACTCTTTTTCCAGGCTAAGTGAAGATCTTCTAAATTAGTGAGACGCCATTTCCTCTCCAACTTACGGGTTATCTGCTTTAAGCTACGAGTTGAGAGTTATACCATGGAGTCAGACACTTCTGATTTAAAGCTCTCTTTTTCAGAGGAGCTACAGCATCCAAAGTTGTCTTCAATGAGGATGTAAAACTATTGACGAGATACTCTATCTCCCTTACAGAGTTTAGGTAGCTACTCTGCACTGTGTTGTTATATGGCATTAGAGAACATAAAGAATGAATCATATCCTTAAACCTAGTTACAGCGCTTTCTGAAAGACTTCTAGTGTAATGAAACTTATTCCCTACTGCTGGGTAGTCCATCAGAGTAAATGTAAATGTTATTAAAAAATGATCAGACAGAAGGGAGTTTTCAGGGAATACTGTTAAGTCTTCTATTTCCATACCATAAGTCAGAACAAGATCTAAGATATGATTAAAGTGGTGGGTGGACTCATTTACTTTTTGAGCAAAGCCAATAGAGTCTAATAATAGATTAAATGCAGTGTTGAGGCTGTCATTCTCAGCATCTGTGTGGATGTTAAAATCGCCCACTATAATTATCTTATCTGAGCTAAGCACTAAGTCAGACAAAAGGTCTGAAAATTCACAGAGAAACTCACAGTAACGACCAGGTGGACGATAGATAATAACAAATAAAACTGGTTTTTGGGACTTCCAATTTGGATGGACAAGACTAAGAGACAAGCTTTCAAATGAATTAAAGCTCTGTCTGGGTTTTTGATTAATTAATAAGCTGGAATGGAAGATTGCTGCTAATCCTCCGCCCCGCCCGTGCTACGAGCATTCTGACAGTTAGTGTGACTCGGGGGTGTTGACTCATTTAAACTAACATATTCATCCTGCTGTAACCAGGTTTCTGTTAGGCAGAATAAATCAATATGTTGATCAATTATTATATCATTTACCAACAGGGACTTAGAAGAGAGAGACCTAATGTTTAATAGACCACATTTAACTGTTTTAGTCTGTGGTGCAGTTGAAGGTGCTATATTATTTTTTCTTTTTGAATTTTTATGCTTAAATAGATTTTTGCTGGTTATTGGTAGTCTGGGAGCAGGCACCGTCTCTACGGGGATGGGGTAATGAGGGGATGGCAGGGGGAGAGAAGCTGCAGAGAGGTGTGTAAGACTACAACTCTGCTTCCTGGTCCCAACCCTGGATAGTCACGGTTTGGAGGATTTAAGAAAATTAGCCAGATTCTAGAAATGAGAGCTGCTCCATCCAAAGTGGGATGGATGCCGTCTCTCCTAACAAGACCAGGTTTTCCCCAGAAGCTTTGCCAATTATCTATGAAGCCCACCTCATTTTTTGGACACCACTCAGACAGCCAGCAATTCAAGGAGAACATGCGGCTAAACATGTCACTCCCGGTCTGATTGGGGAGGGGCCCAGAGAAAACTACAGAGTCCGACATTGTTTTTGCAAAGTTACACACCGATTTAATGTTAATTTTAGTGACCTCCGATTGGCGTAACCGGGTGTCATTACTGCCGACGTGAATTACAATCTTACCAAATTTACGCTTAGCCTTAACCAGCAGTTTCAAATTTCCTTCAATGTCGCCTGCTCTGGCCCCCGGAAGACAATTGACTATGGTTGCTGGTGTCGCTAACTTCACATTTCTCAAAACAGAGTCGCCAATACCAGAGTTTGATCCTCGGCGGGTGTGTCGTCGAGTGGGGAAAAACGGTTAGAAATGTGAACGGGTTGGCGGTGTACACGGGGCTTCTGTTTAGGGCTACGCTTCCTCCTCACAGTCACCCAGTCAGCCTGCTTTCCCGGCTGCTCGGGATCTGCCAGGGGGGAACTAACGGCGGCTAAGCTACCTTGGTCCGCACCGACTACAGGGGCCTGGCTAGCTGTAGAATTTTCCACGGTGCGGAGCCGAGTCTCCAATTCGCCCAGCCTGGCCTCCAAAGCTACGAATAAGCTACACTTATTACAAGTACCATTACTGCTAAAGGAGGGCCGAGGAATAACTAAACATTTCACACCCAGAGCAGAAAAGTGCGGGAGAGACAGGAGAAGCCGCCATGCTAAATCGGCTAAGAGCTAGTAGCTACGCTAAGCTAGCGGATTCCTAAAAACACGCAAAGTGAATAATGTGTAAATAATTTAGAGGTGATTCAGCAGAAGGAGTGCTTTAGTTAAGGCACGTAAAGATTACACTGGGAAACAAATCGTAATCTAGATAACTAGATCAATCTAACTGCGCAGATTAAACAGCTAACAGATACAGAAAAACACCGCTGTGCTCCGGAACAGGAAGTGATACAATACCGCAGTGAGAGCCAACCACCAGTAGAGGCAAGCAAGTCAAGCAAGTCTATATATATATATATATATATATATATATATATATACACGAGGGCTGTCAATAAAGTATAGGTCCTTTTTATTTTTGTCAAAAACTATATGGATTTCATTCATATGTGTTTACGTCAGACATGCTTGAACCCTCGTTGCATACATGAGTTTTTCCACGCCTGTCGGTGACGTCATTCGCCTGTGACCACTCCTTGTGGGAGGAGTCGTCCAGCCCCTCGTCGGAATTCCTTTGTCTGAGAAGTTGCTGAGAGACTGGCGCTTTGTTTGATCAAAATTTTTTCTAAACCTGTGAGACACATCGAAGTGGACACGGTTTGAAAAATTAAGCTGGTTTTCAGTGAAAATTTTAACAGCTGATGAGAGATTTTGAGGTGATACTGTCGCTTTAAGGACTTCCCACAGAGCGAGACGTCGTGCAGCGCTCTCAGGCGGCGTCGTCAGCCTGTTTCAAGCTGAAAACCTCCACATTTCAGGCTCTATTGATCCAGGACGTCGTGAGAGAACAGAGAAGTTTCAGAAGAAGTCGGTTTCAGCATTTTATCCGGATATTCCACTGTTAAAGGAGATTTTTTTTAATGAAAGACGTGCGGACGGGTCCGCGCATCGGGACGCAGCCGGCGCGGTGCGGCGGCACAGGAAAAACACGTCCGTGTTGATAACCATTTGTAAAATCCAGGTGGCTTTTGATGGCTTTCAGTGGAGTGAGTATACGAGAAATTGTTTAACAGCTGGACATGTTCCAACTTGTCCTTAAGGCTTCCAACAGAGGTGTTTTTCCTGTGGCGGAGCGTCGCAGCGGCTGCGAGCCGATGCTGCAATCCGCCCGCACGTCTTTCATTAAAAAAATCTCCTTAATAGTGGAATATCCGGATAAAATGCTGAAACCGACTTCTTCTGAAACTTCTCTGTTCTCTCACGACGTCCTGGATCAATAGAGCCTGAAATGTGGAGGTTTTCAGCTTGAAACAGGCTGACGACGGTGCCTGGGACCGCTGTGCGACGTCTCGCACCGTGGGAAGTCCTTAAAGCGACAGAATCACCTCAAAATCTCTTATCAGCCGTTAAAATTTTCACCGAAACCAGCTTAATTTTTCGAACCGTGTCCACTTCGATGTGTCTCACAGGTTTAGAAAAAATTTTGATCAAACAAAGCGCCAGTCTCTCAGCAACTTCTCAGACAAAGGAATTCCGACGAGGGGCTGGACGACTCCTCCCACAAGGCGTGCTCACAGGCGAATGACCTCACCGACAGGCGTGGAAAAACTCACGCATGCGCACGAGGGTTCAAGCCATGTCTGACGTAAAACATAATGAAATGCATATAGTTTTTGAAAAAATAAAAGGACCTATACTTCATTGACAGACCTGTATATATATATATATATATATATGTGTGTGTGTTGTTATTTCACTATGTGAAAGTATTTTGTACATTATTTCATATTTTGATTACACAAAATGGATCTATTTGCATTGATTCTGAACATATTTTTATTGTACGACTGCATGTGGACTGTGCCTTTAGATGAATGTCGGACATTTAGGCGTAATTCTAAAGAGCTGTTTGGCAGAAACAGATGTCTCCGCAGGGTAAACATCTCTGTTGATCACACCTCTGCCCACCCGACACATTACACACAACCACAAATACAAGGTGCAGTACTTTTCTTTCTTAAAAATCCATTTGTTACACAAACTGCAATTTCAGTATCTCCACATCCAGATCATCTCAACCGCGGTTCTCGCAGCTACAGGCGAGGCTCCGGGGTGCCTGGAGGTGGGAAACGTTTATCAGCTCGAAATGGAAAAAACAAAAGGCACAGCTGCAGTGTGAGCGCATACATAAACACCCCCACACCTTATGACAGTCCAACGCTGCACCGTGTTTCCAGAGAGCAGCAGGGGGACCAAGGCACAAAGCAGATGCTGGATTAATCAAAGATTAATAGAAGGACTTTAGATAATTATATACATCAAACTGCACTGTTTGTGCTGGGACGTCCCCCAAGACGCGTTCCACTTTGGTGTGCATTTTAATTAGCCCACATGTTCGTCATTAACACTGATTTGATTTGGCATCTTCATTACATCATATAAACAATGTGGAATGTGTATGGAAATATTCCTCAGGAATCCTCCATAAAAACACTGCAGGGAATGTGCTATGAGCAGGGAATTCTGGAAAAATTGTTCGAAAACAGAACCTTAAACTGTTTGTGAGCATTTTTTCTTTTGCTCGTGTCACATTTTACTCACTGTGGGCACATTTTTCTCTGCACCTGCAAGTCCTGCACCTCTATTGCTTGGGAACCCCAAGGCGTTCCCAAGCCAGCCGAGAGATGTAGTCCCTCCAGCGTGTCCTGGGTCTTCCCCGGGGCCTCCTCCCAGTGGACGTGCCCGGAACACCTCTCCAGCGAGGCGTCCAGGGGCATCCAGAAAAGATGCCCGAGCCACCTCAACTGACCTCCTTTCTACATGGAGGAGCAGTGGCTCGACTCTGAGCTCCTCCCGAGTGACCGAGGTCCTCACCCTATCTCTAAGGGAGCGCCCAGCCACCCTGCGGAGGAAACTCATCTCGGCCGCTTGTACTCGCGATCTCGTTCTCTCTCTTCACCACGACGGTCCGATACAGCGACCACATCACTGCAGATGCTGCACGATCCGTCTGTCGATCTCACGCTCCATCGTCCCTCACTCGTGAACAAGATCCCGAGATACTTAAACTCCTCCACTTGAGGCAAGGATACTCCACGACCTGAAGAGGGAAAAGCACCTTTTTCCGGTCGAGAACCATGGCCTCGGATTGGAGGTGCTGATTTTCACCCCAGACGCTTTCACACTCGCTGCAAACCGCCCCAGTGCACGCTGAAGGTCCTGATCTGACGAAGTCAACAGAAGCACATCGTCCACAAACAGCAGAGACGAGATTCTGTGGTTCCCAAACCAGACCCCCTCTACACCCTGGCTGCGCCTAGAAATTCTGTCCATAAAAATAATGAACAGAACCGGTGACAAAGGGCAGCCCTGGTGGAGGCCAACGTGCACTGGAAACAGGTTTGACTTACTACCGGCAATGCGAACCAAGCTCCTGCTGCAGTCGTACAGGGACCGGATAACCCTTAGCAAATGACCCCGGACCGTACCTCCCCGGAGCACTCCCCACAGGGTGCGCCAAGGGACCACGGTCGAATGCCTTCTCCAGATCCCACAAAAACACATGTGGACTGGTTGGGCAAACTCCCATGAACCCTCGAGCACCCGATGGAGCGTGTAGATCTGGTCCAGTGTGCGCGCGACCAGGACAAAAACCACACTGCTCCTCCTGAATCCGAGGTTCAACCATCGGTCGAATTCTCCTCTCCAGTACTCTGGAATAGACCTTACCGGGGAGGCTGAGGAGTGTGATCCCCCTATAGTTGGAACACACCCTCCGGTCACCCTTCTTAAACAGAGGGACCACCACCCCCGGTCTGCCAATCCAGAGGCACTGTCCCCGATCGCCACGCGATGTTGCGAGGCGTGTCAGCCAAGACAGCCCCACAACATCCAGAGACTTAAGGTACTCAGGACGAATTCATCCACCCCAGGAGCCTTGCCACCGAGGAGCTTCTAACCACCTCGGTGACTTTGGCCTGGGTAATGGATGAGTCCGCCCTCCGAGTCCCCAGTCTCTGCTTCCTCTTCGGAAGACGTGACGATGGGATTGAGGAGATCCTCGAAGTACTCCTTCCACCGCCCGACAACATCCCCAGTCAGGGTCAACAGCTCCCCACCCGCACCGTAAACAGTGCTGGTGGAGAGCTGCTTTCCGCCTCCTGAGGCGTCGGACGGTTTGCCAGAATCTCTTCGAGGCTGACCGATAGTCCTCCTCCATAGCCTCCCGAACTCCTCCCAGACCCGAGTTTTTGCCTCTGTGGCCGCACGGGCTATGGCAGCATGGCTGCCGATACCTGTCAGCTGCCTCTGGGGTCCACCTACCAACAAAGATAAGTAGGACTCCTTCTTCAGCCTGATGGAATCCCTTACTTCCGGTGTCCACCACCGGGTTCGGGGATTGCCGCCGCGGACAGGCACCAGGACCTTGCGAACACAGCTACGAGCAGTCGCATCGACAATGGAGGTGGAGAACACGGTCCACTCGGACTGCATCGTCTCCAACCTCCCCGGGATCTGGGAGAAGCTCTCCCGGAGGTGGGAGTTGAAGACCTCGCTGAAGAGGGTTTCCGCCAGTCGTTCCAGGCAGACCCTCATGATACGTTTGGGCCTGCCAGGTCTTACCGGCTTCCTACCCTCCCAGCGGATCCAACTCACCACCAGGTGGTGATCAGTCGACAGCTCTGCCCCTCTCTTGCACTCGAGTGGTCCAAGACACGTGGCCGAAGGTCAGATGATAGGACTACAAAGTCGATTCATCGACCTCCGGCTCAGGGTTGTCCTGGTGCATGTGCACTTTATGGACACCCTTGTGCTCGAACATGGTGTTTGTGATGGACAAACTGTGACTAGCACAGAAGTCCAACAACTGAACACCATTCGGGTTCAGATCGGGGAGTCCGTGCTTCCCGATCACCCCCTCCAGGTCTCACTGTCGCCGCCCACGTGGGCGTTGAAATCCCCCAGGAGAACAATGGAGTCCCCAGTCGGAGCGCTATCTAGTACCCCTCCCAGGGACTGCAGGAAGGTCGGGTACTCTGCACTGCTGCTCGGCCCGTAGGCTGAGACAACGGTGAGAGAACCTGTCCCCGACCCGAAGGCGTAGGGACGCGACCCTCTCGTTCACTGGAGTGAACTCCAACACTTGGCGACTGAGCTGGGGAGCAATAAGCAATGTGACCCCAGCTGTCCGCCTCTCCCCATGGGCGACGCCAGAAAAATGAAGCGTCCAGCCACTCTCCAGGAGTTGGGTACCAGAGCCCAAGCTGTGCGTGGAGGTGAGCCCGACTATCTCTACTCGGTATCTCTCAACCTCCCGCACAAGCTCAGGCTCCTTCCCCCCCAGCGAGGTGACATTCCATGTCCCAACAGCCAGGGGCTGTGAGCATGGACCGGGCCGCCGGGCCACCCGCCCTCGACCGCCACCCAATCCTCTCTGCACCCAACCCCCATGGCCCGCTCTGCAGGTGGTGAACCCAAGGAGGGCGGGCCCACGTCACTCTTTCGGGCTGAGCCCGGCCGGGCCCCATGGGCTAAGGCCCAACCACCAGGCGCACAGGCTGGTGACTCAACCAGGCTCAGCGCCTGGTTCTGACACCTGGCACCCAGGTGTCAGAATCATAAAAGAAAAACAAGTAAACTGAATTTCTTTTGATAATTTGACAAAAAAAAAAAAAAAAAAAGACAAAAAACTGAAACTTGTACATGCAGTGTTTGTAAGTGCTCACAAATGTTCCCACTAGTGGAGAAAAATGCTCAATGTGTGTTTCTTTTTCTGTTCTACTATTTATTTCTCTCTGTCTTTCTCCTGCAATTCACTGAATTTTTTACACGACTGTTGGTTTCAGCTGAGTCATTCAAGGTGTTTCTCAGCTGTAAAGAGTATTTCAGAATTTTTTTTCTTTACTAAATGTGGATGAACAAATGATTCATTTTTAGTGAACTTTTAATTAAGACAAATATGTCACTATTTTAAGCTGCCTGGAGCATTCCATGCATAGTATTAGGATACATTGTCCGTCTGGCGGAGCCTTTCCATATATTTCAGTTATTCAAACTTTTTGAAATTCATATGTTGCCCTCCCAGAGTCAAATTCTGGAGGAGTAGGGAAATTGAAAAATGCTCATAAAATGAGTAATATTTGACATATCTCAGAAGATGAGGTATCATTTTGCATGTTTTTGGGTTTGGGGAGTTCATTTATGGGGTCGTTTGTGTGATCCAAGGTCAAGGTCATTGTGAAATTCAAGGTCAATGTCAAATTTTTCCAAACTTTTAAAACCTATTTTCCATATTAAACTACTCCTCCCAGTCAGGTGAATGTCCAAATACCTGTCTTTTGTTAAATCATCAGAGATATATTTTATAAGCTTTAGAATAATACCTGATGGAAAAACAATCTTTACCATGCCTAATCAATCTATCTGAAGGGTAACTGGTGAAAATATGATCAAAATCCAAGTCAGGTCATGTGGACGCCCATGCCTGATTTTTACATAGACAGCTCATTAATAAATACAATGGTCCCAGTTTGTTTACATAAAGAGAAACACAAAAACAGAATCTGACAAAGATTTTAGAAAGTTCCACCACATACAAAAGCAGAGGGAACTTAACAGAGTGCGTACCTCTGTCAGGACATCAGGTCTTCCTTTAAGATCTTTTCAGGTGAGAGGGTTTGTCTGAAAATGGGATTTTCTTTTTTCTTTTTACAAATTTCAAAACCAAAATTTAACAGATTCTTCATGGAGGCATATTAAGGTCCTACCAGCTTTCATGAAAACCCGTCAACAAGTTACGGTGCATCCAGAAAGTATTCACAGCGCTTCACTTTATCCATTTTATGTTAAAGCCTTAGTCCAAAATGAACGAAATAAATTTTTTTCCTCAAAATTCTCCACACAATACCCCATAATGACAAGTGTTGCCAAAGTAACTTTGAAAAGTTACTTTATTAGTTACTTCATAGAATTACACCTTACACATACTTTATACAGTTACTTCATTAGCAGCTGTGGACAACCTGTTGGCAACTGCTGAATGTAACTAAAAAAGTAACTAGTAGTATAACTTGGTTATTTTTAAGATTGAGTTCTCAAAAAAGTAACTATTAGTTGCTTTGGTGATTAGCTACTTTGCTGATTACCTAATCGTAAGAGTAACCAAGTTAAATTACTAGTAACCTTATTAGTCACACTACTTATTAAGCCCTGGTCCCACCAAATAATGAGGGATGAATAATGAGCCACGGAGCATGTTTTCTTGCTACGAGAGGGTTCTTCAACTATCGTGGGAGGTTCGTGGCTCTTAAAGGCATTATCTTCAGTTAACGAGGCTCCTCTCTGAGCGTGGTGCTAATTTCAAGAAGTTCAAAATTTAGCAACAACAGCGTGGGGCACTTTGTGTACAAGTTACTACGATGACTTAGAGGCATGTGCGTGGTGGTTACGAGGCTGCTAAAAGCCCATTATCTGTGCACCTGGCAGCTACGCAGGACGTGAGAGGCTGTTTTTGGAGCGGCTGCCCTCTTGCACACACAATTCCACCTGCTCTGTGTGCTGGATGCTGTGTATAAAATAATTATTTTGTAGTGGATTAACCATTTTCTGCCAAACCTTGGATGTTGAAAACACCTCTAATTGCTTCTGGAATCACAGAGGACTGTTTCTGGAGGCTTTTTCCTCTCTTTCCTGCTCCATGTGGAATGTATTTTTAACAGCTTAAGGTAACTATTTTTAATGTTTTTATAGCTTGATAAAACAGTTCCTAGCTGTAAAAGTATGTCTATGGTTGATTTAATATCTTGTTAATGGATAACATGAGCTCCGCTGTGTGTGCGCACTGAGGCAGTGACTCATCACGCTCCAAAGGAGCAATTAGGCAGAACGCCAGCTCACAAAAGAGTGATTTTTCAGTCAATATTGGATGAACACAAAGTAAAAATTTGGATGACTACGTGAAAGTGCCTGTGTGTTTAAAACTGCGGAAGAAATAAGTGCTAAAAGCAGAGCAGAGCTGTGCAGCCACACAGAAGGAGAACGCGCAAAAGACTGATTTTGAAGACATAACACAAAGTTAAAAGTTGTATCACGGTGACTTGTAAGCTGCGGAAGAAATAAAGATTTTTTTTAATTTTGAAAGTGATCCACATGAGTTGCGGCAGCAGGCCTATATAATTAAAGCGGCCACCTCATTGTGTATGCAGAACAGCAGCACGCGCCTGCAAAAGAGCGATTTTGCAGAAATAAACGGATGAACACAAAGTTAAAAGTGGGATCACGATGTGTGTGTTAAAAGCCGCAGAAGAAATAAAGCCAGCGAGCCGCGGAGCCAGCGAGGAGCACAGAGATGGCTGTCCAGGAACCCTTGGTTCGGTTCTAGCTGATCTGGTGCATTACAGGTGGACAGCAACCTGGCGCACAGCACACAACCGCAGAACTGTACTGGAGCGTTTTTTCTTTTGGGACTGCATTTAAAAAATGTGGCATCTTTAAATGCTGTTGTGAATTGAAAACCCACAATTTAAAGGGATCACGTGTGGGAGGGCTGGAGGTTTGGACCAAACCCATGCTACATGCACCAACGTCGCATTATCATGGCGCTATCATGGTGCTACGTGGCTTAGCATGGCTGATGCGAGCCATTCGAGGCTCTAATGGCAGGTCGGTCATGGCTCACTAGAGGCTGCTACGTAGCACATGCGGGGTACAGAGAGGCACACAGAGGCACCTTAGTAGCGCATACGTGATAGATGAAAACATGGGTCATTCTTTGAATAATCGCTGACAGATGCGTGGCTCTGATTCATGGCTTATATTCAGTGGGACAGAGGCTTTAGTTGCAAGTTTCAGCAGCTGCTAATAAAGTAACTGTATAAAGTAACTAAAAAAAGTAGCTAATAAGTAACTTTTCAAAGTAACTGGGCAACACTGATAATGACAATGTGAAAAAAGTTTTTTTTTTTTTTAGATTTTGCAAATTTATTAAAAACTAAAAAAAACTAAGAAATCCCAAGTATTCACGGCCTTCACCATGAAGCTCAAAACTGAGCTCAGGTGCATCCTGTTTCTACTGATCATCTTTGAGATGTTTTCCACAGCTTACCTGGAGTCCACTGGGGTAATTCAGTTGATTGGACATGATTTGGAAAGGCATGAACCAGCGCATACATGCAGCAGTGTTGAGGATCAGAGTAACTGGAAAAGGCCAAGGCCACGCCCACATTTCACATGGCTATGGCAGAGCAATGACTTCTTTTGAGATGTGGTGATGGACTGGTTATCCAGGACCCAAGGTGGTTTGTAGTGTGGTGATGTGGTGATGTGCTGCATGGTGCATGCTCCCAGACCTGACTGACTTGACCTCTCCATTACTGCGGGCTCCCACAGCGGATCTGGCGGATCTGACAATTTGTTTATTTTATTGCAGGATGTTGTTACCAATCCAACGTCAGTCGTGCATGGAGAATGATAATGATGATGGCCCAAAAAACCTGTTTCTTTTGGCTTCAGCCATTTGCTCAAACTCACCAAAGGGATCTGGCGTGGCTCTGCATACTGATTTGGCGTAGGTTTTATATCAGATACTCTTCCGCAGATATACTACAGGAATGTTGCCCGGGCAGACTTTGAAGCCATTTTTTTCACACTAAGGGTTACACAGACTTTATTTGGACATTTGAACGTTTCAGTTTGGTCTGCACACTGCAAGTGTGAAAACTGCCTTGTACCACAGTCCAGAACAACAAGGTGGGCTGGGCCCGGCTCAAAGTGAACAATGGTCCTGTGCCATTTAATTCAGACAAATTACAGGGAGGAGGCAGTTTATCATCTCCCATCAAACAGCAGATGAAGAAAAGAAACTGACAATAATTGAATTAATTTACCTGATTAAAACCTGGTGGCTCTTTGTGCTGCTGTTCATCTTTTCTCCTTGTTACATCCACCAAGAACGTAATAAAATCATCAGCGTGTATTTATTTGTCTGACTGTAAGCAGGATTACGTCAAAACTACCACGTAGATTTTGACAAATTTTCACCACAGATAGATATTAGGCCATGGAAGACTCCATTAAACTCTGGAAGTGATCCAGATCTGGATTCTGGGTCAAGATTTACTTTATGTAGGCTTTGAAGGATTATGTAAAAACTACTTCAGGGATTCTCACCAAATGTGCACCACAGATAGATATTAGGGCGTGGAAGACTCCATCAATTTTGGAGGTTATCCGGATCTGGATTCTGGTTTCAGGATTTATTGGGAGTGATCCTGATCAATATGCAGGTTCTGCAGCAGAAACTTACAACATCGCGATATAAAACCAAGATCAGGTTTCAGCTTGTGAATTAAATATCAGATTGCAACATCTTGATCAGCTGGACCATTCTGGATTAGTATGCAATTATTACATTGTGTTGTGGAATCCAGGTCACGATGTGAATCACATCACTTTTATTTTGAGTCCTCTTCAAGCCTTGGTGGACGTCAGAAATGTCCGACTGCGCTTGTTAAAAATAAAACATCTGTTTTGTGTATTGCTGTGGCAAAAAGTCAAAGTTGTGAATATTTCCCTTTTGACAACAAGTGCTGTTAAATGTCGGGTCGAACACGCAAACATGAACATGGTGGTGTTAACTAACAGGAAGAGACACCTGCCCACCCACGGCAGAAATCAATCAACCAACACACACATGAAACAAAACCTACTTGAGCGAGATAGTAACACATGGTCAGATTCCTATTTTCTTTTTGCATTGTTTTGGCTGTGTGTTTGACAGCAGGCAGCAGAGACATACACCTCACACCTTCGCTTTTCCATCCCTCCCTCAGCACAGACGCACAGCCGAGGAGAAGAAAAACATCAGGATTAGGTTCTGTGCCTCTAATCACTTAACTCCTCACACCTGATGGCACACTATTAACTTTGACTGTCTCCAGTGACCCCGCGGGTCGTTGCCCATCACATCAAGTTTTTATTAGGGAATTTTCCTCATCATTAGCCATGGCCTGGAAACGAGCCATTAATATTCATACTGGCAAACCAAAATGAGGTCCCACTGATTTTCCATCAGCCAGGCTATCTGCGCAGCTGCTGCCGCTAACAATCATCTCAGTGCTGCACATTCACCGCGTATCATTACAGGGATGCATGAAGCGTGGCTCTTCTATGACAGGAAAGGAGAGCAAGGTGGTGGAGGAGGAGCCGATGGTGAAGCTCGCAGCCAGCTGACACCCGTCTGAGAGACACTGCCCAGCTCTGCCAACAATCTGCCTGAAGTGTTATGCACAAAGACCCAACAATGTCAAAGCTAAAATCTCCTGCAGGCTCTACCAGGGACACAGCAGAGAGCGGTAATAGCGCGGCACGCCCTCCGTGCTCTCACATCAGAGCATGCGCTATTTATTAGCCTCAAACGGCAGTTAGAAATAGTTGGATTGCAAATCTTATGTTAGATGCATGACAAATCTGCAGTAAGTTTCATGTAAATGGACATTCGATGGTCTTAAAGCCACAGTATGTAGGGGTTTGGGCTGTTTATCATCAGAAATGGAATATAGAATTCATAACCATCTGCACATTAGCATCTAATTAATTTTCTGCAACAGCAAACTGATGTGTTTTCATGAGCTCAGAATTAATCACATTCATATCTACATGAGAGTGAGCCCCCTCATGGAGGCCACCATGTTGTTTTATGTAACATCTGAACAGATCCTTGTCGTTTGATTGGTGGTTTGTATGTCACGTGATAAGAATCATTCGTCCCTTTTACCATTGTGTTCCACTGACAGTGCAGTTTTGGTTCCATATGTTTGTACCATTGCATGGCACCACTACCACATGTGCTCACACTAGCGGCGATGGTGCTTATCTTAAAAACAAGCATGCAGGATTTTTTGATTAACGGTGCTCATTCTTGTAACACAAAAAACCAAACTGAGTACACCGTAAGCCGTCTGAAGGCATCTGTAGTATTTGCTGGGATGTTTCTGAAGTACAAGTACTGTCATATTAAAACCTCTACAAATTTCTGACACAATTTTTCACTGGGCACTGGAAAGCAGATGGCAATCTGTACAAGAAGAAGTCAATACATGGCATCAGGTACCCACTACATCGTCAGGATTGTTAGGCGTTATATAAAACAAATAATTAATGCCTTTTCATTAATGCAATGGAAAGAATATTTCATTTGGTGAAAGATGGAATTATTCAACAAGGCGGAAATATTCTTACCAGTGCACTCATAAACATTCATTATTTTGTATAATAGTAGTCAGAACAGAAGACTGAATGGAAAAAAGGAGTGAGTGGTTGCACCCTTGTACATGCTAACACATTTGAAAACCTCATTTTTGTGAAACTGAGGGTCACACATATTGGTTATCACAAGAGAAAGCAATCAAGCATAACTCCCCTTCACCAAAGATAAGAAAACATAAAGGGAAACAAAATCATGAGTGGTGATGGCATCGTGCAACCTGCAGCCACACCACTAGATAGCACTAAATCCTACATACTGTAGCTTTAAAATAAACCCTGAACAGTGTATGAACCTCAGCATAATCTGGAAAATTTGAAATTGCAAAAAAAATGTTAGTGACTATTGACAAGATTTTATATTCAGGTCATAAGACGTTGCACAGTGACACAATTTTGAACTTTTGCAACTGTATGCCACCACACTAAAACAGAAACGGAAGTCCTTGAGGTGGAGATTTTCAGCTATAATTCAAGGGGTTTAATAATAATAATAATAACAATAATAAAAGGAGGACTTTAATAGAAGAAAATGGTTTAAATGTAGGCTGTCTTCCATGTATCTTTCAGTAAACTGTAGCTGAAATTATACTTCTTATTTTTCAGAAAATCCTTCATTCTTCCTCTCTACCAAGAATCCTCAACAGATTCATGGTGATACAACACACAAAGGTTGCATGATGCACACACTCCAGTCACAAGCACAGATGCCTATAACTCCTTCAGAGCTGTCATGAGTGTCTTGGTAGCTCCCCTCATGAGTGTCCTTCTTGCACGGCCACTTGGTTTTGGAGAACTGCCTGTTCCAGACAGACTGACAACACAGAACTATACTGTTTGTATTTATTAATGACTTCCGTAGTATCCTGGGCAAAGCAGAGAGTCAGATGTTCAAACAAATTATTTTTTAGACCCCCAACAGCCAGTAAAAAACCCCCCAGATTTATAAATTAGAACAACACCCCCGCCTTGCTTTGTATCACAAGGGACATGACTAAATGTGTACGCAGAACGGCAGGCCTCATTTAAGGGGAGGACAGCAGTTGGTTTAAGCCAGGTTTCACATAAACCAATCATATCAAAGTGGTGTTCCATAATTAGATCGTTTATCAACAGTGATTTTGAAGAAAGTGACCTTATTTTAAAGAGACCCAAACTAAGGACTTCAGTGGGATCGACATTTGGATGATTGAGATTTGGGGGTGTTTCCAGAGTAATATATATATATATATATATATACACACTCAACAAAAATATAAACGCAACACTTTTGGTTTTGCTCCCATTTTGTATGAGATGAACTCAAAGATCTAAAACTTTTTCCACATACACAATATCACCATTTCCATCAAATATTGTTCACAAACCAGTCTAAATCTGTGATAGTGAGCACTTCTCCTTTGCTGAGATAATCCATCCCACCTCACAGGTGTGCCATATCAAGATGCTGATTAGACACCATGATTAGTGCACAGGTGTGCCTTAGACTGTCCACAATAAAAGGCCACTCTGAAAGGTGCAGTTTTATCACACAGCACAATGCCACAGATGTCGCAAGATTTGAGGGAGCGTGCAATTGGCATGCTGACAGCAGGAATGTCAACCAGAGCTGTTGCTCGTGTATTGAATGTTCATTTCTCTACCATAAGCCGTCTCCAAAGGCGTTTCAGAGAATTTGGCAGTACATCCAACCAGCCTCACAACCGCAGACCACGTGTAACCACACCAGCCCAGGACCTCCACATCCAGCATGTTCACCTCCAAGATCGTCTGAGACCAGCCACTCAGACAGCTGCTGAAACAATCGGTTTGCATAACCAAAGAATTTCTGCACAAACTGTCAGAAACCGTCTCAGGGAAGCTCATCTGCATGCTCGTCGTCCTCATCGGGGTATCGACCTGACTCCAGTTCGTCGTCGTAACCAACTTGAGTGGGCAAATGCTCACATTCGCTGGCGTTTGGCACGTTGGAGAGGTGTTCTCTTCACGGATGAATCCCGGTTCACACTGTTCAGGGCAGATGGCAGACAGCGTGTGTGGCGTCGTGTGGGTGAGCGGTTTTCTGATGTCAATGTTGTGGATCGAGTGGCCCATGGTGGCGGTGGGGTTATGGTATGGGCAGGCGTCTGTTATGGATGAAGAACACAGGTGCATTTTATTGATGGCATTTTGAATGCACAGAGATACTGTGACGAGATCCTGAGGCCCATTGTTGTGCCATACATCCAAGAACATCACCTCATGTTGCAGCAGGATAATGCACGGCCCCATGTTGCAAGGATCTGTACACAATTCTTGGAAGCTGAAAATGTCCCAGTTCTTGCATGGCCGGCATGTTTGGGATGCTCTGGACCGGCGTATACGACAGCGTGTACCAGTTCCTGCCAATATCCAGCAACTTCGCACAGCCATTGAAGAGGAGTGGACCAACATTCCACAGGCCACAGTTGACAACCTGATCAACTCTATGTGAAGGAGATGTGTTGCACTGCATGAGGCAAATGGTGGTCACACCAGATACTGACTGGTATCCCCCCCCCAATAAAACAAAACTGCACCTTTCAGAGTGGCCTTTTATTGTGGGCAGTCTAAGGCACACCTGTGCACTAATCATGGTGTCTAATCAGCATCTTGATATGGCACACCTGTGAGGTGGGATGGATTATCTCAGCAAAGGAGAAGTGCTCACTATCACAGATTTAGACTGGTTTGTGAACAATATTTCAATCAATCAATCAATCAATTTTATTTATATAGCGCCAAATCACAACAAACAGTTGCCCCAAGGCGCTTCATATTGTAAGGCAAGGCCATACAATAATTACGTAAAAACCCCAAAGGTCAAAACGACCCCCTGTGAGCAAGCACTTGGCGACAGTGGGAAGGCAAAACTCCCTTTTAACAGGAAGAAACCTCCACCAGAACCAGGCTCAGGGAGGGGCAGTCTTCTGCTGGGACTGGTTGGGGCTGAGGGAGAGAACCAGGAAAAAGACATGCTGTGGAGGGGAGCAGAGATCAATCACTAATGATTAAATGCAGAGTGGTGCATACAGAGCAAAAAGAGAAAGAAACAGTGCATCATGGGAACCCCCCAGCAGTCTACGTCTATAGCAGCATAACTAAGGGATGGTTCAGGGTCACCTGATCCAGCCCTAACTATAAGCTTTAGCAAAAAGGAAAGTTTTAAGCCTAATCTTAAAAGTAGAGAGGGTGTCTGTCTCCCTGATTTGAATTGGGAGCTGGTTCCACAGGAGAGGAGCCTGAAAGCTGAAGGCTCTGCCTCCCATTCTACTCTTACAAACCCTAGGAACTACAAGTAAGCCTGCAGTCTGAGAGCGAAGCGCTCTATTGGGGTGATATGGTACTACGAGGTCCCTAAGATAAGATGGGACCTGATTATTCAAAACCTTATAAGTAGAAGAAGAATTTTAAATACTATTCTAGAATTAACAGGAAGCCAATGAAGAGAGGCCAATATGGGTGAGATATGCTCTCTCCTTCTAGTCCCCGTCAGTACTCTAGATGCAGCATTTTGAATTAACTGAAGGCTTTTCAGGGAACTTTTTAGGACAACCTGATAATAATGAATTACAATAGTCCAGCCTAGAGAAAATAAATGCAGAATTAGTTTTTCAGCATCACTCTGAGACAAGACCTTCTAATTTTAGAGATATTGCGTAAATGCAAAAAAGCAGTCCTACATATTTGTTTAATATGCGCTCTGAATGACCTATCCTGATCAAAATGACTCCAAGATTTCTCACAGTATTACTAGAGGTCAGGGTAATGCCATCCAGAGTAGGATCTGGTTAGACACCATGTTCTAAGATTTGTGGGCCAAGTACAATAACTCAGTTTATCTGAGTTTAAAGCAGGAAATTAGAGGTCATCCATGTCTTATGTCTGTAAGACAATCCTGCAGTTTAGCTAATTGGTGTGTGTCCTTCTGGCTTCATGGATAGATAAAGCTGGGTCTCATCTGCGTAATAATGAAAATTTAAGCAATGCTGGTTAATAATCTGCCTAAGGGAAGCTGTATAAAGTGAATAAATTGGTCCTAGCACAGAACCCTTGTGGAAACTCCATAACTTAACCTTAGTCTGTGAAGAAGAATTCCCCATTTACATGAACAAATTGTAATCTATTAGATAAATATGATTCAAACCACCGCAGCGCAGTGCCTCTTAATGTCTATGGCATGCTCTAATCTCTGTAATAAATTTTATGGTCAACAGTATCAAAAGCAGCACTGAGGTCTAACAGAACAAGCACAGAGATGTGTCCACTGTCTGAGGCCATAAGAAGATCATTTGTAACCTTCACTAATGCTGTTTCTGTACTATGATGAATTCTAAACCCTGACTGAAACTCTTCAAATAGACCATTCCTTGCAGATGATCAGTTAGCTGTTTTACACTACCCTTTCAAGAATTTTTGAGAGAAAAGGAAAGTAGCTGGGTCAAGTGATGGCTTTTTAAGTAATGGTTTAATTACTGCCACCTTAACGCCTGTGGTACATAGCCAACTAATAAAGACAGATTGATCATATTAAGATCGAAGCATTAATTAATGGTAGGGCTCCTTGAGCAGCCTGGTAGGAATGGGGTCTACTAGACATGTTGATGGGTTTGGATGAAGTAACTAATGAAAATAACTCAGACAGAACAATCTGAGAGAAAGAGTCTAACCAAATACTGGCATCACTGAAAGCAGCCAAAGATAACGATACATCTTGGGATGGTTATGAGTAATTTTTTCTCTAATAGTTAAAATTTTATTAGCAAAGAAGTCATGAAGTCATTACTAGTTAAAGTTAAAGGAATACTCGGCTCAATAGAGCTCTGACTCTTTGTCAGCCTGGCTACAGGCTGAAAAGAAACTGGGGTTGTCTTATTTTCTTCAATTAGTGATGAGTAGTAAGATGTCCTAGCTTTACGGAGGGCTTTTTTATAGAGCAACAGACTCTTTTTCCAGGCTAAGTGAAGATCTTCTAACTTAGTGAGACGCCATTCTCCTCTCCAACTTACGGGTTACTTGCTTTAAGCTGAGGGTTTGTGCGTTATACCACGGAGTCAGGCACTTTGATTAAAGCTCTCTTTTTCAAGCGGAGCTACAGCATCCAAAGTTGTCTTCAATGAGGATGTAAACTATGACGAGATAATCTATCTCACTTACAGAGTTTAGGTAGCTACTCTGCACTGTGTTGGTATATGGCCATTAGAGAACATAAGAAGGAATCATATCCTTAAACATAGTTTTACAGCGCTTTCTGAAAGGACTTCTAGTGTAATGAACTTATTCCCCACTGCTGGGTAGTCCATCAGAGTAAATGTAAATGTTATTAAGAAATGATCAGACAGAAGGGAGTTTTCAGGGAATACTGTTAAGTCTTCAATTTCCATAAGTCAGAACAAGATCTAAGATATGATTAAAGTGGTGGGTGGACTCATTTACATTTTGAGCAAAGCCAATTGAGTCTAATAATAGATTAAATGCAGTGTTGAAGCTGTCATTCTCAGCATCTGTGTGGATGTTAAAATCGCCCACTATAATTATCTTATCTGAGCTAAGCACTAAGTCAGACAAAAGGTCTGAAAATTCACAGAGAAACTCACAGTAATGACCAGGTGGACGATAGATAATAACAAATAAAACTGTTTTTTGGGACTTCCAATTTGGATGGACAAGACTAAGAGTCAAGCTTTCAAATGAATTAAAGCTCTGTCTGGGTTTTTGATTAATTAATAAGCTGGAATGGAAGATTGCTGCTAATCCTCCTCCTCGGCCCGTGCTACGAGCATTCTGACAGTTAGTGTGACTCGGGGGTGTTGACTCATTTAAACTAACATATTCATCCTGCTGTAACCAGGTTTCTGTAAGGCAGAATAAATCAATATGTTGATCAATTATTATATCATTTACTAACAGGGACTTAGAAGAGAGAGACCTAATGTTTAATAGACCACATTTAACTGTTTTAGTCTGTGGTGCAGTTGAAGGTGCTATATTATTTTTTCTTTTTGAATTTTATGCTTAAATAGATTTTTGCTGGTTATTGGTAGTCTGGGAGCAGGCACCGTCTCTACGGGGATGGTGTAATGAGGGGATGGCAGGGGGGAGAGAAGCTGCAGAGAGGTGTGTAAGACTACAACTCTGCTTCCTGGTCCCAACCCGGATAGTCACGGTTTGGAGGATTTAAGAAAATTGGCCAGATTTCTAGAAATGAGAGCTGCTCCATCCAAAGTGGGATGGATGCCATCTCTCCTAACAAGACCAGGTTTTCCCCAGAAGCTTTGCCAATTATCTATGGCATCTATATTTGATCTAGCTATATCTATAGCTAGATATACAGTTATATCTATATCTATATTTGAGGGAAATGGTGATATTGTGTATGTGGAAAAAGTTTTAGATCTTTGAGTTCATCTCATACAAAATGGGAGCAAACCAAAGTGTTGCATTTATATTTTTGTTGAGTATATATATGATGCCTAAAATTAGGTTTGGGTTTATGAAGGTCCACACGGGTTGAAGGTAGCAGACACAGAATATTTTGACATTACAGGAACCACCAATGTAGTAATGAGAACTAAGTTTGCAAAACTTGTCCCTCTAAGCTCATTATGGACCATGTCTGTGGAAACAGGCCACAGTCTCAACTTTAAAAAAAATTCCCTTCCTGCCACATAAACTGTGCTATCACCATAGTTGATTTTCTGTGCTAATTTCCCCACTAAGCTAATGGATTCCCTGCCCACATTAATCGTAGGCCCTGCAGGTTCTCTAATCACTTGCTCTGTGGCTTGCTGTAGAGTCCTAAGTACCCTCCCTGGAAGACTATCTACGTTAGTAAATAAGATGGCGGCGCTTTCCTCAGTAGAGTGAAGGCCGACTGGCATCAGCAAGCCACGGCAACTCCCAAAAAGAGGGCCAGTTATCAATAAAACTAAAGCCTTGCTGTCTACAACGCAGTGACAGCCACCTATTCAACGACGTCAGCCTGAAGTCCCAGTCAGAGACTATTAATTGATGCTGACACATCTTTTCTGGCGAGGTCATAAGTCCTCTCTATGTCCATTTTTGTGACCTCTGAGTGTCTATCATTGGCGACAGCATGATACTTGTGGAGTCAAATACTTATGAATTCAAACTGTACACATTGCATAACATTAAAATATCAAAGCCTGAAAGTGGCTATACAGGCAGCTCACCATAGATTGCCCTTTGCTCTCAGAATGTTCCACCCTGTTCACGTCTCTGTCTTGTCTCAGCGAGAGCCTCAGATGGCACATGGTGTGAACGCAGCACTGCTAAGGTGCCTCAGAGTAACAATGTCCCAGTCATCTGACGCTGACAAGACTCGTCCCTACTCACTGAACGGGGAGACGAGCTGGTCCTGATGCAGGAGAAGGTCTCCTGTGTGGTAGCAGCAATTAAATGGCACACCCCTGACAGGCCTGGAAAGCCTTATCCACATTCAGGTTACCACCATCTCCAAATGAGACGTAACAATGAAATGTGTAGCATACTGGAGCAGGCTGATATGTCCAGTGTTACAGTGTCCATAACTGGTTGAACAGAGATGCTATTTTTGTAATTTTGCATCTGGGAACACCACAACGGTTGTTAAAATCAAAATGCTGTTGTAATGTAGACTCTTTCAGGATTAAATATAGGAGTTTAAGGAAATTGTCGCATTAACATTTAGGAATTCCAGCCACTTTATATTTTACATTTTCAGAGGCCATTAGTAAGTAGGAATAAGAATTATTTTACATACAAATCATCACTTTTGCAGCCAGTTCAGACTAGGAGAGGGAAGCCAACAAACAACAGACACACTGAAGGAGATACTGTGTAGGCTTCTGTAACTGTGAAGGGAGGAAACTGTGCATTGCGCAACTTTTGAGTGTTACATCAATAGACATACAACATTCATGGTGGAGTGGAACAGGGAAGAAGGATATTCTTAAAATATGATGTGAAATGAGAAACATAGTTTTCCAGAGGGCACATGGGAGTCACGAAATCCCTCAGTTTCACTCCACTATGAAGCTGTAACATGTTACAACAGACAAATGTTGAACAGTTTTTCTAATCACAGCCACAGAAGCCTATAACTACTTCAGTGTTGTCTGGGTGTTTTGTTGGCTTCCCTCACTAGTCTGATTCTTAAAAACAGTTAGTTTTGAGAACTGCCCTACTCCAGACAGATTTTCAAACAGTACCATTTGTCTGTATTTCTTTATGACTGATGTAAATTAAGTCAAAGACATATTCAGTGACACTGAAAATGTGCCAATCTCTTGACTAAAAGAAAACTAACTTTGACTGAGATTACTGGTAGTGGAAATATTGTTTATATTAATGTGTCCAATTACTTATGGGCCCTTAAAATGGAGGGACAACACATAAGCATGGCATAATCGCTGAAATAAAGATGCGAATCTATGCTTCAAGTACATCTTGTTTGGTTAATTTCAACTTCAATGTAGTGGAGCACAAAGGAGGAGCAACAGGAAGACAGAGGATGGGAAGGAGAGGCACAGTAGTAGCCAGTAACCCAGGAAAGAGCAGTTATTTCTGGTATTTATATTTTGTGTATTTGTATTTATATTTACAAATTTCTCCTCACATTTTTGGTTCTCTGTGTGCTTCTTACCCTGTGTGCTGTTATACAATGCTGCTGGAACATCAATTTCCCTGAGGGAGTCTTCACAAGGGATTAATTAAGTTTTATATAATCTAATCTACAAAGTACACACACACACAAAAAAGAGTCACTGTCCAATACTTACAGACCAGACTGTATGGCACTATATACCGCTGAGTGTGTTTAGCTGGGAACTGTTTAGTCATGTGGTTGAGGGACGGTCTCTTGATTTCAGAAACAGACGGCAGAGTCTAACTTTGAGCAGAGCGAGAACATGAGGTGCAACAGTGAAGCAGATGCAGCTGTTTCAGCTCCGTCTTCCCAATAATTAGAGCCGCTGTGACAAAAACACTTTGTTATTCTGCTGCTATGATTTGCTTGCTGTCACAGGGTACATCTGAGTTGCCTCATTAGACAGAAAGTACTCAAATAAAAGCAGACACTGCGCACTCCTGTCAAGATTCTGTCTAGCGCGCATGCAAACAAGCAAAGATGAATAAACATTAGCTGTTGTTGAGGGCTGGTCTTTGAGCCGCGAGGTTCACACACACACACACACACACACACGCACACACGTCCCGCTTTGTACAAAATAAAAATATTTAATTTGAAAGACTGATGCAAAGCAAAATGAAATTAAAAGGAACCCATGCTAACTGCTAAAACAAATTACTCGCAGCGTGCTAAATTACATTTGCTCCTCCATCAGCTAGATCAAATGAGTTTAGTTTGACTCTCGTGCGCTAATGATTTCCTGCGCTCACCTCCCTTTTTTATCCCAGGGGTGTTAATAAACAGTCTGGTTTTTTGTTTGTTTGTTTGTTTGGTTTATTTATACATTTCCCAGCTCTCCGTCTCATCCTTCCCTCCCTCTTTCCTTCGCTTTGCCCACGCCGGTGGCAGGCTGAGTGAATTAGAGGGATCTAATGTAATCCCGGGGACAGTGGGCTCCTGAAAAATGTGCTCAATTAAAGCAGGATGATCCCAGTGGGAGTATCCTTGGTGGAGCGTGGGGTGACTGACACGGCCCTTTGGTTGGGATTAATTAGCATGCTAAGTGGTAGAGCACGATAGCGGGCTCAAAGCCATCGACCAGCCATCTGACATCCGCCACCTCGCACAATACCAGCAGCACAACGATGGTTGTACTAACTCATCCATCCAGCGCGTTTTGCACTTCAAAGCCCAATTTAACAGTCCCACACATGGATCTGAAGCCAGGAGGGGACTAAAGGCTGATTCTTAAGGTGCCCTGATACTTGCATGACTTTGATGCATGCACTTGCATGCACCGTGTCGTGCAGGAGATTAAACTCATCTTTAATGGGTGTAAACTGAACGTGAGAGGGGCGTGGGCGCATGCAACTGCACAAAGAGAATTTTGAAATGTTCAAAAAATCTTTCACGCATAAATGTTGTGCAACGTGGCGCAATTTGCTCACCAATACTACATACAGCTCATCAAGTTGAGTAAAGCAGAAGTGAACAGAGCAAGTGATTGCGTCAGCGCGACGCATCAGAGCGCAGCTCGTCTGAACAATTATAACAAGACGTTAAATCTATCATAAACATACTTTAAGAGCTGCACACAAGAAGGAAAGAACATGCAACTGTTTTACCAAGCCGTGACAATACAAACATGACAAATAATTAACCTTTTTAGATGGCTCCAAAGGCTTTCTCCAGCTCGTTCAGCTCGCACATGAACAGTTCCGGCTGGAGCAGTCCTCTGTGATTCAGGAAGCGATTAGAGCCGTTTTTAGCCACCAACGTGCAGAGAAAATGATTAATCCACTATGAAATAATGATTTTAGATATGCAGCGTCCAGCGCAGAGCACGTGGCAGCTGGTGGAACAAAGCGCTGCATCTGGGAACACAGCGGGTGGGATCGTCACAACAACGTGCATGCAAGTACGCCGATCAAAGTCGTGCAAGTGTCAGGGCACCTTTACTATGTGTGGGTGATGTGACCAAAATTTAATATCACATAATTTTTTCAGTTTTAGGAAGGTGATGGCATTATATCATTACAGGTTTTGCACAATATGGCAACATTAATAATGATCTTGTACAATAATTATCTCTTTCAAATCTGCTCCTTAAAAGTGAAAATCTGGATTAAAAACTTTACGAATCAAAGATTTATTTTTTTTTTCTCATACAACTTTGGAGCTGAAAAAAATCTGTGGCTGTGTTTTATTGATGATCGTTAAGGTTTAAACACACGCAGCGCAAAATTCATCTGGTTCACACAACAGAATCACATTTTAACCATTTCTGTGATTGTTCGCTCTTAATGTGAAAATGACTTTGCAGCTACTTACATTTACTACTAGTGTTTGATAGGTGTTTTGACTCATGTGGAGGAGCTCAGTCAGCACAACAGGAAACTAATAATCAACCTTTAAATGGCTGCACAGACCAAGACCGCCTCTGGCTCTGATCATCACAGCCTCAGTACTGTAATCCTGGTGAGAGCTACACCAAAATGATAACTGATTTCTAATTAATGGATTCTTGGTGTTGTGTTTCCATGATTTTGTTGACGCTGGTTTTCAATGGCATCTTTGAAACATATTTCTGGCTTGGAAACAGGGTTCTGTGCTGTTACAGGGGACAAACAAATGTCTCATAGTGTTGATGGTATTGCACAACCCATAGTATGGTGCACTGTCACATCATGGTGGCTATGACTGGACTACGTTTCTATGATATTCGCAGAAAGCTTGATGGCCAACATGAATACTTAAGGAAGAGCAAAAGATGAGACGCTGGTGTGTGGATTGACAACAAAGTCAAACTTCTGCTTTGAGTCACCGTACATTTTGAATCAACTAAACTACAAGACATGACAGTTCGCTGCATCAAAAGTTGTGTATTGTCTGGACACACAAAAACCCAAAGGTGGTGTTTTGAGATTCATCCACTCTGGGATCCATGTTTAAAAAGTAGCCTTTAACAGGCTCCAAAAACGCTGGTTCCATGTAGATGAAATGCCGGTACAATACTTGAAATGCCGGTACACCTAAACGCATCTCCATGTAGACAGGCCCCAACACACCAATGCCACTCAAGTTGCTCGACTACACACTTCAGCCTTGCCTAAGGGCCCTTAGTGATTTCCTGGTCTGATGGAGATTTGGTTTTAGTCCTGACCGCTTTAACCTTTACACCATCACTTACCTAACCACATTAGTCATATCTATGAGACAATGTCACTTTACAGTTGCCTTGGAAGTTTTGTAAGTGGGAATGACGTTACAGTTTCCACACAACTGCAAGTCAGAAAAAAAAGACAGACACATCCATGAAAGCCTTTGTGTGTTGACTCTTTTGGAGTATAGAGAGCTACAAAACAAATATGCGGTCCAGAAAAGACACCTCATGGTCGAGGACAGATGCTGTCGGATACTTTTCTAACAGACCTCGTGTATATATATATATATATATATATATATATATATATATATATATACGAGGGCTGTCAATAAAGTAACGGTCCTTTTTATTTTTTTCAAAAACTATATGGATTTCATTCATATGTTTTTACGTCAGACATGCTTGAACCCTCGTGCGCATGCGTGAGTTTTTCCACGCCTGTCGGTGACGTCATTCGCCTGTGAGCACTCCTTGTGGGAGGAGTCGTCCAGCCCCTCGTCGGAATTCCTTTGTCTGAGAAGTTGCTGAGAGACTGGCACTTTGTTTGATCAAAATTTTTTCTAAACCTGTGAGACACATCGAAGTGGACACGGTTCGAAAAATTAAGCTGGTTTTCAGTGAAAATTTTAATGGCTGATGAGAGATTTTGAGGTGATTCTGTCGCTTTAAGGACTTCCCACGGTGCGAGACGTCGTGCAGCGGTCCCAGGTGCCGTTGTCAGCCTGTTTCAAGCTGAAAACCTCCACATTTCAGGCTCTATTGATCCAGGACGTTGTGAGAGAACAGAGAAGTTTCAGAAGAAGTCGGTTGGTTTCAGCATTTTATCCGGATATTCCACTGTTAAAGGAGATTTTTTAATGAAAGACGTGCGGACGGGTCCACGCGTCGGGACACCGCCGGCGCGGTGCGGCGGCACAGGAAAAACACCTTCGTGTTGATAACCATTTGTAAAATCCAGGTGGATTTTGAAGGCTTTCAGTGGAGTGAGTATATGAGAAATTGTTTAACAGGCAGGACATGTTCCAACTTGTCCTTAAGGCTCCCAACAGAGGTGTTTTTCCTGTGGCGGAGCGTCGCGGCGGCTGCGTCCTGAGGCGCGGACCCGTCCGCACGTCTTTCATTAAAAAAATCTCCTTTAACAGTGGAATATCCGGATAAAATGCTGAAACCGACTTCTTCTGAAACTTCTCTGTTCTCTCACGACGTCCTGGATCAATAGAGCCTGAAATGTGGAGGTTTTCAGCTTGAAACAGGCTGACGACGGCGCCTGGGAGCGCTGCGGCACGTCCCGCTCTGTGGGAAGTCCTTAAAGTGACAGTATCACCTCAAAATCTCTCATCAGCCGTTAAAATTTTCACCGAAAACCAGCTTAATTTTTCGAACCGTGTCCACCTCGATGTGTCTCACAGGTTTAGAAAAAATTTTTGATCAAACAAAGCACCAGTCTCTCAGCAACTTCTCAGACAAAGGAATTCCGACGAGGGGCTGGATGACTCCTCCTGTCGGCGAATGACGTCACCGACAGGCGTGGAAAAACTCACGCATGCGCACGAGGGTTCAAGCATGTCTGACGTAAAAACATATGAATGAAATCCATATAGTTTTTGAAAAAAATAAAAAGGACCTATACTTTATTGACAGACCTCGTATGAATGGACACACACAATATAGTGGTGTAATCACACTTAATCTTTGTGGGCCGCTCTTCATGGTTCGGCACACATATAATCTGCAGATTAAAGGTAAAGTTTACATAATAGTGTGAAACAGAGGTTTACTGTTATGGTGGAGTACTTTTAAGTCATTAACTACGTAAATCACACTGCAGAGTTGCAATAAAAGTCAAAACATGAGCAAGGGTTAGCAGTTGCACGTTCACAGGAATGGAGCACGTTAAAAGCAGTCAGCCTTTGCCTGCTTGTGCTCTGCCTGAGGCGTTGGAAGCTCAAAGTGTGTGGAGCCACAGGTTCCATACAACCATGGAAAGACTCACTCCGATCAACCTGGAACTGAGAACAGAATACGTATGTGGTATTTCACAGAAAAAACATTGGTTTTCTCCATGCCATCTGAGCTCACTGAGCCAAGCATAGAAAGAGAGCTGAAAAATAAAAATAAATGAATAAATAACTAGATATAAATTTTGCAGAGTGATATGCTTACTTGGGAGGATTTGGACTGCAGCAATCTGGTGAAGTACTGTGCTCAAAGTTGTGCTTGGCGAGAGGTTTACTTGTCAGACACCTTGTTTTCATTCAGTATCATGGGCAAAAGTTCCTTGTTTTCATTGTTCTTTAAGTTCTAATGAAAAAAAAAGGTAAAATTAAAAGCTAAACTTTTCACTTTTGCCAATCTGAAAAATGATCTGACCTGGGACTAAAAACCATGATCCAATCCAAACCCATACTTTGAGAGTACTGTACAACAGCCTGATGTTCCATTTCTCCCATTTCTGTTATGTGTGGGTCTGTCATCCATGTCTGTGCCTTATGTTTGTGTGTTTGTATTTGGTCCTCTGTCTCTTTCTGTATCTATGTTCATTGTCTTCTGCCCACGCCCCTTTTGTATTCAATGTGTGTCCTCCATTATCAGCCATCCGTGTGGGTTCCCCTTGTGGTTTGTCCTCTGTCTATGTCCACGGTCCGTCTCCCCTGCGTCTTTGTGATCAGTCCTCTGTCTGTGTTGTCATTATGTTTGCCCGGTCCCAAGTTCACCTTGTCTTTGTGCTTATTGCTCATTAGTTTTCATTATGTGTTTCTTAGGTTTTTCATGTTTTGTCTCCAGGTTGCACTCTTCACTTTTGAGTTTCACGTTAGTTTTCTGCTTTTGTTCTTTGATTTAATTTGGTTATTGTTTAGTTCTTGCTGTAGTTTGTGTTTTGACTGCCTCCTTATTTGTTCTTAGTCTTCATGCTAGTTTTTTTCACTGTTGCACGTTGTTCACTTTTGAGTTCTACGTTTGTTTTTGCATCATGTATTTTAGGTTTGTGAGTTCCTCTGTTATGTTTTGTTATGGTTATGTTATGTTTCTACTCACCCTTGGATGTCTGTTTAGTTTTGAGTAACCTTTTGGTTGTTGGTTTGGCACCTGAACTTTGACCTTGTCTCCCTAATTCACACACCTGTCATTCTTTAGTTCGTTTTTCTTTTAAGCTACACCTTTTCCCCTGTTTGTCTGCCACTTTTTTCACATTGGTTTCTGCTGTTGTTTGTGAGTATCCCAAAATTGCCCTCATGTGCTCCGTGTTAGTTCTAGAGTTTTTGTTTCATTCGTAGTGACTCTGTTTTGGGCTTGGTTTGTGTGTTAATTTTGGTGACTCTTTTTCCCACGTCTTATTTTTCATGTTGATTTGGACTGTGTTCCACTGTTGGTATTAACAAATGACCTTGGTTTTTGCACTTACCTCCTGCCTCATTGCTGTCTGCATACTGGGGTTCTACTTGACTTTGTTAACTGTAACAGTTTTGGGTCTGTTCAGGTTCACCACATTTTGGATTGTGACCCAAAATGGTCTGTTCCACTTCAGGTTGGCTCTCTTTTTTCCAGAAAATTAATTTGTACATGTCAGGCAGGCCCAGGCTGACTTTCCACACATACTTTGGGCTGGATCCATGAAGTCAGGCAGACATGTTTTAGAGACTGGCACTGAATGTCAGCTGTCCAGAGTCTCAACTTCATGCGGTTCACTCACATTTTTCTAGGCCACCAGTTACTGCTTCCCGTGGGCTGTTTTATGGTGTTTCTGAATAAACCGATGTGCTGCAATAAAAACTGACCGAGCCTCAGCTCATCTCAAGAGCTTTCAAGGCAATTCGGCACACAACATCCCACATAGTTTATGACAACTCAGGCTTCTCACAGCCTAAAGATGTGAAGGAGAGAGGAGAGCATGGGAAAAAAAGGAAAGAAAATGGCTGGAGTGTTTTGTCAGGTGTAATTACTCTCCAATTATATGGTCAAAATATGGCATTACAGGGCACTTTGTTGTCCAGGCAGCTTGGCTTTGATCAGGTTGTGGTGGAATGTGTTTTGCATTAGAGGCCCTGCTATGATATATGTTTCCTGTCATGACAAGCATAACAGTGGGGTCAGTGAAGCAAGGACTCCCTCCCTTCACCTCCCGCAGGGAGCAATAGGAGTCAGACCTCCATCCCTCAAGCATATTGTCAGGCCACAGGGAGTGAAAAGGATGCCGGAACAGGGAGAAATTAGGTATAAAAATGAAAAGGACACTAATGAGAAGCCATACCTCGCCCAATGCCCCATCTTACGAAGTTACAAAGACCTTTTAAGACCTTAAAGACCTTGGTTCTTTCATACCAGTGTCATTACTGGCCTCTACTGGTGGTTGGCTCTCACTGCGGTATTGTATCACTTCCTGTTCCGGAGCACAGCGGTGTTTTGCTGTATCTGTTAGCTGTTTAATCTGCGTAGTTACATTGATCTAATTAACTAGATAACGATTTGTTTCAGTGTAATCTTCACGTGTCTTAACTAAAGCACTCCCTCTGCTGAATCACCTCTAAATTATTTACACATTATTCACTTTGTGTGTTTTTAGGAATCCGCTAGCTTAGTGCAGCTACTAGCTCTTAGCCAGTTTAGCATGGCGGCTTCTCCTGTCTCTCCCGCACTTTTCTGCTCTGGGTGTGAAATGTTTAGTTATTCCTCGGCCTCCTTTAGCAGTAATGGTACTTGTAATAAGTGTAGCTTATTTGTAGCTTTGGAGGCCAGGGTGGGCGAATTGGAGACTCGGCTCGGCACCGTGGAAAATTCTACAGCTAGCCAGACCCCTGTAGTCGGTGCGGACCAAGGTAGCTTAGCTGCCGTTAGTTTCCCTCTGGCAGATCCCGAGCAGCCGGGAAAGCAGGCCGACTGGGTGACTGTGAGGAGGAAGCGTAGTTCTAAACAGAAGCCCCATGTACACCGCCAACCCGTTCACATCTCTAACCGTTTTTCCCCACTCGACGACACACCCGCCGAGGATCAAACTCTGGTTATTGGCGACTCTGTTTTGAGAAATGTGAAGTTAGCGACACCAGCAACCATAGTCAATTGTCTTCCGGGGGCCAGAGCAGGCGACATTGAAGGAAATTTGAAACTGCTGGCTAAGGCTAAGCGTAAATTTGGTAAGATTGTAATTCACGTCGGCAGTAATGACACCCGGTTACGCCAATCGGAGGTCACTAAAATTAACATTGAATCGGTGTGTAACTTTGCAAAAACAATGTCGGACTCTGTAGTTTTCTCTGGGCCCCTCCCCAATCGGACCGGGAGTGACATGTTTAGCCGCATGTTCTCCTTGAATTGCTGGCTGTCTGAGTGGTGTCCAAAAAATGAGGTGGGCTTCACAGATAATTGGCAAAGCTTCTGGGGAAAACCTGGTCTTGTTAGGAGAGACGGCATCCATCCCACTTTGGATGGAGCAGCTCTCATTTCTAGAAATCTGGCCAATTTTCTTAAATCCTCCAAACCGTGACTATCCAGGGTTGGGACCAGGAAGCAGAGTTGTAGTCTTACACACCTCTCTGCAGCTTCTCTCCCCCTGCCATCCCCTCATTACCCCATCCCCGTAGAGACGGTGCCTGCTCCCAGACCACCAATAACCAGCAAAAATCTATTTAAGCATAAAAATTCAAAAAGAAAAAATAATATAGCACCTTCAACTGCACCACAGACTAAAACAGTTAAATGTGGTCTATTAAACATTAGGTCTCTCTCTTCTAAGTCCCTGTTAGTAAATGATATAATAATTGATCAACATATTGATTTATTCTGCCTTACAGAAACCTGGTTACAGCAGGATGAATATGTTCGTTTAAATGAGTCAACACCCCCGAGTCACACTAACTGCCAGAATGCTCGTAGCACGGGCCGAGGCAGAGGATTAGCAGCAATCTTCCATTCCAGCTTATTAATTAATCAAAAACCCAGACAGAGCTTTAATTCATTTGAAAGCTTGACTCTTAGTCTTGTCCATCCAAATTGGAAGTCCCAAAAACCAGTATTTTTTGTTATTATCTATCGTCCACCTGGTCGTTACTCTGAGTTTCTCTGTGAATTTTCAGACCTTTTGTCTGACTTAGTGCTTAGCTCAGATAAGATAATTATAGTGGGCGATTTTAACATCCACACAGATGCTGAGAATGACAGCCTCAACACTGCATTTAATCTATTATTAAACTCAATTGGCTTTGCTCAAAATGAGTCCACCCACCACTTTAATCATATCTTAGATCTTGTTCTGACTTATGGTATGGAAATTGAAGACTTAACAGTATTCCCTGAAAACTCCCTTCTGTCTGATCATTTCTTAATAACATTTACTCTGATGGACTACCCAGCAGTGGGGAATAAGTTTCATTACACTAGAAGTCTTTCAGAAAGCGCTGTAACTAGGTTTAAGGATATGATTCCTTCTTTATGTTCTCTAATGCCATATACCAACACACTGCAGAGTAGCTACCTAAACTCCGTAAGTGAGATAGAGTATCTCGTCAATAGTTTTACATCCTCATTGAAGACAACTTTCGATGCTGTAGCTCCTCTGAAAAAGAGAGTTTTAAATCAGAAGTGCCTGACTCTGTGGTATAACTCACAAACTCGCAGCTTAAAGCAGATAACCCGTAAGTTGGAGAGGAAATGGCGTCTCACTAATTTAGAAGATCTTCATTTAGCCTGGAAAAAGAGTCTGTTACTCTATAAAAAAGCCCTCCGTAAAGCTAGGACATCTTACTACTCATCACTAATTGAAGAAAATAAGAACAACCCCAGGTTTCCTTTCAGCACTGTAGCCAGCCTGACAAAGAGTCAGAGCTCTATTGAGCCGAGTATTCCTTTAACTTTAACTAGTAATGACTTCATGACTTTCTTTGCTAATAAAATTTTAACTATTAGAGAAAGAATTACTCATAACCAGCCCAAAGACGTATCGTTATCTTTGGCTGCTTTTTATTACAGAGATTAGAGCATGCCATAGGTATTAAAGGCACTGCGCTGCGGTGGTTTGAATCATATTTATCTAATAGATTACAATTTGTTCATGTAAATGGGGAATCTTCTTCACAGACTAAGGTTAATTATGGAGTTCCACAAGGTTCTGTGCTAGGACCAATTTTATTCACTTTATACATGCTTCCCTTAGGCAGTATTATTAGACGGCATTGCTTAAATTTTCATTGTTACGCAGATGATACCCAGCTTTATCTATCCATGAAGCCAGAGGACACACACCAATTAGCTAAACTGCAGCATTGTCTTACAGACATAAAGACATGGATGACCTCTAATTTCCTGCTTTTAAACTCAGATAAACCTGAAGTTATTGTACTTGGCCCCACAAATCTTAGAAACATGGTGTCTAACCAGATCCTTACTCTGGATGGCATTACCCTGACCTCTAGTAATACTGTGAGAAATCTTGGAGTCATTTTTGATCAGGATATGTCATTCAATGCGCATATTAAACAAATATGTAGGACTGCTTTTTTGCATTTACGCAATATCTCTAAAATTAGAAAGGTCTTGTCTCAGAGTGATGCTGAAAAACTAATTCATGCATTTATTTCCTCTAGGCTGGACTACTGTAATTCATTATTATCAGGTTGTCCTAAAAGTTCCCTGAAAAGCCTTCAGTTAATTCAAAATGCTGCAGCTAGAGTACTGACAGGGACTAGAAGGAGAGAGCATATCTCACCCATATTGGCCTCTCTTCATTGGCTTCCTGTTAATTCTAGAATAGAATTTAAAATTCTTCTTCTTACTTATAAGGTTTTGAATAATCAGGTCCTATCTTATCTTAGGGACCTCATAGTACCATATCACCCCAATAGAGCGCTTCGCTCTCAGACTGCAGGCTTACTTGTAGTTCCTAGGGTTTTTAAGAGTAGAATGGGAGGCAGAGCCTTCAGCTTTCAGGCTCCTCTCCTGCGGAACCAGCTCCCAATTCAGATCAGGGAGACAGGCACCCTCTCTACTTTTAAGATTAGGCTTAAAACTTTCCTTTTTGCTAAAGCTTATAGTTAGGGCTGGATCAGGTGACCCTGAACCATCCCTTAGTTATGCTGCTATAGACTTAGACTGCTGGGGGGTTCCCATGATGTACTGAGTGTTTCTTTCTCTTTTTGCTCTGTAAGCACCACTCTGCATTTAATCATTAGTGATTAATCTCTGCTCCCCTCCACAGCATGTCTTTTTCCTGGTTCTCTCCCCTCAGCCCCAACCAGTCCCAGCAGAAGACTGCCCCTCCCTGAGCCTGGTTCTGCTGGAGGTTTCTTCCTGTTAAAAGGGAGTTTTTTCCTTCCCACTGTCGCCAAGTGCTTGCTCACAGAGGGTCGTTTTGACCGTTGGGGTTTTTCTGTAATTATTGTATGGCTTTTGCCTTACAATATAAAGCACCTTGGGGCAACTGTTTGTTGTGATTTGGCGCTATATAAATAAAATTGATTTGATTTGATTAAAGTCAGAACAAGAAGCTGCACTGAAAGAGATCTGTCTGGGACAAAGAGACACATTCTGTGTGTTGTCGCTGCAACGAGAGCTGAGCAGTGTGGAGAAAGTAGTCCGGCAAGCACAATCTGTGTGCGAGGTATCCCACAATGACAAAATAACAGAGATGTCGGTCCAACGACAGTGACATTCTGAGCAGTGTGAGCATGAACTTGAAGGTATTTACATGAAGATGAAGAAGAAGTCCCAAGCGCCTTGGGGCAACTGTGTTATGTGGGCCGCTGAAGAGGAGGTACTGCTGGCCCACCACCACCAGAGGGCGCCCTGCTTGGAGTGCGGGCTCCAAGCACGAGAGGGCGCCAGACCCAGAAGAAGTGACAGCTGTCACTCATCCTCAGCACCAGCTGTCACTCGTTCATCATCATCATCACCATAAAGGCCGGACTGCAACTCCACCTCCTCGCCGAGAAATCGACTACCGAAGAGGTAATTTCTCTGCTGACTCAAACCGTTGAGTGATAATCTGAACTTCTTTTGCAGCCGTTATCCTGTGGTGTTCGTCCTTATCTGTGGGATTGGCGTTTGGTGTGACAGCGACGGCTTCGCCTCACACCCCAAACCAGATAAGTGGATTAAACAGGAGCTGCACGAGTGTGTGATTGGAGGTGGAGGTGCTCCCTAACTGTGTGCAGACTGTGGATTACTGAGTGTGTGGACTGACACTCACTCATCTTTTCTTTGCTTTCTGCCAGCAGTATCAGGGTCGACAGCCGAAGACAGAGGCCACCTGGGGACTCGGGACTTGGCGGCTCCGGTGTTCTCCAGACCGTTGGTGGTGGAAGCCGTGTGGGCCGCGGCTTCTCTCTCGTCGGGGGTCTTCTATCTTCGAGCCTGCCCACACGTCACCTGGTGTTAACTGACTTTACAAATTTTGTGTATTTAGTTGTGTATTGTCACAACATTAAATTGTTACTTTTTGGCTTATTCATTGTCCGTTCATTTGCGCCGCCTGTTGTGGGTCCGTGCTACGACACCTTCCCAACAGGATTTCTCGGCCATTCGTCATGGATTCCGAGGGGCGTCAACCCGAGCTTGAACGGCCAATGGAAGAGCCAGGAGCGCAGGCGTCAGCGGGAGGCGTGTTGAGTGAGCTGCAGCAGATCTTAACCGCCTTCACGGCTCGGCTAGATTTAGTGACCGAGCAGAATGTTCTCCTTAACCGGAGGGTGGAGGCTCTCACCGCCAGGGTGGAAGCGCGCGATCAGGGCGCTGCTGAAGCCACTCCTCTTGCTGGTCCTGGGCCCGTAACAGACCTTCCACTGGTTGTTCAACGACCCCCCCCCACCGTCCCCTGAAGCATACATAAGCCCTCCGGAACCGTACGGGGGCTGTGTTGAGATGTGCGCAGACTTCCTCATGCAGTGTTCGCTCGTCTTTTCAAAGCCTCCTGTCATGTACGAGTCAGACGCCAGCCGGGTGGCTTATGTTATTAATCTGCTTCGAGGAGAGGCACGCGCCTGGGCTACGGCACTTTGGGAGCAGAATTCACGGCTCCTAACGTCTTATGCTGGGTTTGTACGGGAGTTCAAACAAGTGTTTGACCATCCCAACAGAGGCGAGACCGCTTCGAGCGTGCTGCTGTCAATGAGACAGGGGCGTCGCAGCGCAGCCGAGTATGCAGTTGACCTCCGCATCGCGGCAGCGAGGTCCGGCTGGAATAACGTTGCGCTCCACGCCGCCTTCGTAAATGGACCTGTCTCCGGTCCTGAAGGAGCACCTGCTGGCTAAGGAGGAAACCGCGGGATTTTGACGGGCTTGTCGATTTGGTTATACGCTTAGACAACCGTTTAATGAGCATCGTCGGAGCAGGCCGGGGGGCGTGACCGGGCACGAGCCGTCCCTCCCCCTTCCGCTTCCGAAAAGGTGACGTCGTCCCCACGCTTCACTGCCAGAGAGCTCGTGTGGCTACAGCTCCCCCTGCTGAGGAGGCTATGGACACGAGCAGGGCAAAGTTAAGACAAACATCAGACAAGGAGGCTGGCCCGCGGGGAGTGTTTTGTCTGCGGCTCTTGTGAGCACATGCAGAAGGACTGCCCCAAACGGTCAAACTACAACGCCCGTCCTTAGAAACTGGGCTAAGGGTGGGCCATAACACGCACGCGGGGAAACCCCGCAAATCTGCACGAATCCCAGTAACGATCCTTTGTGGGGATTTAACCCTTCACGCCCCAGCACTGGTAGACACGGGGTCGGAAGGGAATCTGCTGGATAGCAGATGGGCAAAGGAAGTAGGGCTCCCCCTGGTGGCTCTGCCGGCACCATTGCAGGTGCGAGCACTAGACGGCACCCTGCTTCCATTAATCACACATCAGGACACAGCCTGTGACCTTGGTTGTGTCTGGAAATCACAGGGAGGAGATCGTGTCATGTAACCACCTTCTACCTCCCGAGTGATTTTGGGATTTCCCATGGATGGTGAAAGCACAATTCCCGGATAGATTGGCCGTCTGGGGTATGTGACGCGTGGAGCGAAACCTGCCACGGGAGTGTTAGGATCCTCGGTTTCCTCCCGGCACGACGGCTAATGAGGAGGTTTAAAGTCCCCCCCAATCTATCGGCGGTGCCAAAGGAGTACCACGATCTTGCTGACGTTTTCAGCAAAGATCTGGCACTCACACTTCCCCCGCACCGACCGTACGATTGTGCCATCGATTTGATCCCGGGCGCTGAGTACCCGTCCAGTAGGTTGTACAACCTCTCACGTCCGGAACGCGAATCAATGGAGACCTACATCCGGGACTCTTTAGCTGCCGGGCTGATCCGGAACTCCACCTCCCCGATGGGTGCTGGTTTCTTTTTTGTGGGCAAAAAGGACGACGGACTCCGTCCATGCATTGATTACAGAGGGCTGAACGAGATCACGGTTCGCAACCGATACCCGTTACCTCTGTTGGATTCAGTGTTCACGCCCCTGCATGGAGCCCAAATTTTCACAAAATTGGATCTTAGAAACGCGTAGCACCTGGTTCGGATCCGGAAGGGAGATGAATGGAAGACGGCATTTAACACCCCGTTAGGTCACTTTGAGTACCTGGTCCATGACGTTTCGGCCTCACTAACGCCCCCGCGACGTTCCAAGCTTGGTAAATGACGTCTTGCGGACTTCCTGCATCGGTTCGTCTTCGTATATCTGGACGATATATTCATCTTTTCCCCGGACTCTGAGACCCATGTCCAGCATGTACGTCAGGTCCTACAGCGGTTGTTGGAGAACCAGCTGTTTGTGAAGGGCGAGAAGTGCGAGTTCCACCGCACTTCTTTGTCCTTCTTGGGGTTCATCATCTCCTCCAACTCCGTCGCCCCTGATCCGGCCATGGTTGCGGCGGTGAGAGATTGGCCCCAACCAACAAGCCGCAGGAAATTGCAGCAGTTCCTCGGCTTTGCAAATTTCTACAGGAGGTTCATTAAAGGCTACAGTCAGGTAGTTAGCCCCCTGACTGCCCTGACCTCCACCAAGGTCCCCTTCACCTGGTCGGATCGGTGCAAAGCCGCGTTCCAGGAGTTGAAAACACCGGTTCTCGACTGCAGCAGTTCTCAGGAGGTGCCGCCGGGTGTGGCGGACCGCCCGCTCTGCCCTGTTAAAGGCCCGGACGAGGGCCAAGACCCATGCGGACCGCCGGCCCCCACATACCAGCCCGGGCAGGAGGTGTGGCTCTCGACTAAGGACATCCCTCTCCGTGTGGACTCCCCAAAACTGAAGGACAGATTCATTGGACCCTTTCGAATCCTCAAGATCATCAACCCGGCCGCAGTGAAGCTCCAACTCCCAGCTTCACTGCGGATCCACCCTGTGTTTCATGTGTCCCGTCTCAAACCACACCACACCTCGCCCTCTGTGCTCCGGACCTACGCCGCCTCCTGCCTGGCTCATTGACGGGGAGCCTGCTTGACAGTCCGCAGGCTCCTGGACGTCCGTCGTAAGGGCTGGGGGTTCCAATATCTGGTGGACTGGGAGGGGTATGGACCTGAAGAACGCTCCGGGGTGAAGAGGAGCTTCATCCTGGACCCGGCCCTCCTGGCCGATTTTTACAAGAGACATCCGGACAAGCCTGGTCGGACGCCAGGATGGCGCCCGTTGAGGGGGGGGTCCTGATATGTTGGGCCGCCTGAAGAGGAGGTACTGCTGGCCCACCACCACCAGAGGGCGCCCTGCTTGGAGTGCGGGCTCCAAGCACGAGAGGGCGCCAGACCCCAGAAGAAGTGACAGCTGTCACTCATCCTCAGCACCAGCTGTCACTCATTCATCATCATCACCATCACCATAAAGGCCGGACTGCAACTCCACCCTCCTCGCCGAGAAAATCAACTACCGAAGAGGTAATTTTCTCTGCTGACCTCGAACGTTGAATAATAATCTGAACTTCTTTTGCAGCTGTTTTCCTGGTGTTTACCTTATCTGTGGGATTGGCGTTTGGTGTGACAGCGACGGCTTCGCATCACACCCCAAACCAGATAAGTGGATTAAACAGGAGCTGCACGAGTGTGTGATTGGAGGTGGAGGTGCTCCCTCCTAACTGTGTGCAGACTGTGGATTACTGAGTGTGCGGACTCACACTCATTCATCTTTTCTCTGCTTTCTGCCAGCAGTACCAGGGTCGACAGCCGAAGACAGAGGCCACCTGGGGACTCGGGACTTGGCGGCTCCGGTGTTCTTCAGACCGTTGGTGGTGGAAGCCGTGTGGGCCGCGGCTTCTCTCTCGTCGGGGGTCTTCTATCTTCGAGCCTGCCCACACGTCACCTGGTGTTAATTGACTTTACAAATTTTGTGTATTTAGTTGTGTGTTGTCACAACATTAAATTGTTACTTTTTGGCTTATTCATTGTCCGTTCATTTGCGCCCCCTGTTGTGGGTCCGTGCTACGACACCTTCCCAACACAACTGTTTGTTGTGATTTGGCGCTATATAAATAAAATTGATTGATTGATTGATTTTAATATTCTTAACTCTGCCTTTTTATGTATATTTACCACAAATTATACAAAACTGGTCAGCTATTGGTACCCCTATATCCGAAGTACATAATTTTAAATGTATTCAGAAATAAATGCAAATGCACCAATAATGCAGAATCTAAATATCTCAGAAAAAAAACCCCATCCAGTTATGTAACAATAACAACAATACTTTCTTTAGTGCAGTTAATGGTGCAGTAAATTATTACTTTGCCAGATGTCTTTAGCCAGTCAGTGGATTCGTACATCAATAATTCCAAAATACAAACTGTGTGGTACTCTATGGTATATCTGTCTGGAGTAGGTACTTCTCAAAACCTGAGTGACTGTGTAAGAAGGAGACAAGTGAGGGAAGCCACCAAGATACCCATGACAACTTTGAAAGAGCAACAGTAATTCAGGGATGAGAATGGGCAAAGAAAAGAAACTGTGAAAATCAGCGGGGGCCCTGCAGGGTATAATCCTCCCCCTTCTACCAACTCTAACCATAACATACATGTCTCTCCTCCCCAACCCTGAACCCATTTCGTGCCCTGTCACGAACCAACAGAATAATATACTTTTCATAATGCCATCAGAAACTGCTGTGAGACTGGGTTGAACACATAATGTAAGCCGAAGGGGTGAGTAAAAATTATCCCCAAAAAACTACTTTTTGTCACCACTTAATAGGTGAAAATGTCATTAGAACTATCTGGTAGCACAGAGAGGATCCCTATGAAGGAAATGTGCATGTTTATCTCCACAAAGAAACATTTTAAAACAAGTGATTCTGCAGGTAGGTAACTATCTTCACCCTTTACCCTCATTTGGTGACGCTGCTCTTGAGGAAGTCCACACAAGGGCATTGTTGATGAGGGACTTGTTTCTGTTGTAAGCAGAAGAATGAGCCCCTGATTGACTTGTGTGTTCCCGTTTATCACCCATAATGTGCTAGAACCTGTTGCATTGATATTTAGATAGTGCACTAAAGTCAGAGGGTTTCCAGAGGATTATGGTGCAATCCCTTTATGACAGATACACCTGCAATGCACCTACATGGACATGGGTGCACAGAGGAGCACAAATACACTTCCTACAGTACATAAAGAACTGGGTGTGGAAATGACGGTTGCGGTGGTTGGAAATTAGCGATGACTCTTGCGTGGCAGTGCGCTGCACAGCGCACTGCACAGCACCCTGCACAGTGCCAGGTGTAAAATAGGGCCCATTATCTCTGTTAACAATGTTGCGGTTGCAGGGAACCCTGTGGTTTGGTTCAGTAGTGTGAATCTGATGGACTATTCATCACTTGAACATGCAGCCAAGGTCAGAGACTGCTGCCCTGCAGCTCTGCAGCAGGCATCATATATTAAAACCAAGTGTTCAAGGAAAACTATCATGACTTTTAATGCACTCCTTCTCTAACCAACACATTCTCTCATGGGCTGGCAGCACTCCGAAACAACCCACTTATCAAAGATGCCCATGTGGGTAAAGAAAAACATTTCACTACACCATCTCTGGGCTGGGAAGAGCTTGCCAGGCTTCTGCTGGTCCTCTGCTGAGGGCCAGGGAGAGCTCCTCCTGGGGGATATCAGTGACATTCCAGGCCAGGCATGGCATGCGCTCACTCCAGGATCCCCCCCCAGGCCCTGCTGCATGCTGGCCCGCTCTGCGGATGCGACCATCTGTGCTGCCTCCCATTGATAGGTTGGCAAACGAGACTGCACAGGCAGCCCTCCCATAATTTGGGCATTGGGCCTGGGGGTTGGAGGAGGAGGGTGGCTGCAGTGAGGGGCGCTCCTTGGCGTTTCAGAGACCCACTCCATAACACTTTCCTTGTGAGCACTCCTCCGAAGGGCTGCTGGAATGTCTCAAAGCCATCTGGGGAGAAGTGGAGTGTGGCAGAGAGCAGCTGGACGCTTGCAGCTGCTATTTAAGCCCTGGCAGCGGTGCTCCGTATCAGTCAGTCAGCAGGAAATGCAGCAAGAACAGCAGAGCAGAACGCATGAGAGGAGGGCTGACAACACAGACCTCCATCTCCAACATTCAAGCCCGGACTCAAGTATGCCCCAAAATAATGAAAAGTAGAATGAAACTTGTTTGAGTGCAAGGTCCAGAACGTCCGAGGTAACGTTTGTCTTTCATGGCTTCGGACGGGTTCAGCCTTTTCACCCAACAGTGGTTACTTCAAAATGTGATGTAGCACTTTTAACAGTTTGTCTTCTTAATTTTAGAGCATTTCACATATCTCATATGTATAATCAAAGAGTAGGGCGGTCCCGATTGTCATTTCCTATCAAGTATCTGCTGATGCCAAGTTCCAAACTAATACAGCTTTCTTAGATAATGCACTTGCACAGTTCACACTGCAAGTATGTTTCAGTCAGTCGGTGCAAATCTGTGATGCTGCATTAGTGTTACCTTGAGCTTATTATTACGTCTGCCAAGGACGTAATAAAATCATAGACGTTTATTTAGTTATTTATTTGTCTGTCTGTTAGCGGGGGATTACAGCAAAACACTGCATGGATTTTGACAAAGTTTTTACTTCATTTAGATTTAAGGCCATGGAAGATTCCACTTAAATTTTGGAGGTGATCTGGATTCGGATTTTGAATCAAGATTTCAATTTATATAGGCTTTGAAGCATTACAAAAAAAAAAAACTACTTCATGTATTCTAACCACATTTGCACCACAAACAGATATTAGGCCATGGAAGACTCCACTGTATTTTGGAGGTGATCCATATCTGGATTCTGGATCAAGATTTCACTTTATGTAGGCTTTGAAGGATTACGCCAAAAGAACTTCATGGATTCTCCCCAAATTTGTACCACAGATAGATATTAGTGCATAGACGACTACACTGCATTTTGGAGGTGATCCAGGTCTGGACTGGCAGATGTCAGATATCTCAGATTGCTCTTGTTTTGCCTATCCTCTGCATATTTTCATACCACAGAGTGCATACGAGAAGCATAATGTATCACTGTGTTGTTTTATCCTTCGAATTTTGATGTTGATTTTTTTTGTACATCTACATAGCTCAACAGTTTCTATTTTGTCTACTTTGTTATTTACTTTGTTAATTGTTATTATTAATGTGTATGGAAAGCCCCACCTGATTGAAGCATATCAGACACATCATCCATCAAAAACAGGTTTGGAGCATATCTGAAGAGAAGCAGAGCATAAACATCATATATATGCTTTTGAAATATTCTAAAATGTGTCACAATGCTGCTGGTGAGATAAACGTGGTGGCTGTCAGCTCAGTCACTGCGTCGCTTATGAAAGGGACCACAGAATGATCGCAGTGACGCTCATGTTTAGAAAGTGTGACAATGATCTATGCGTCACTGATCGGGCCCTAACACATGATTTTGAGATCAGATTGGGACATCCCTACTAATCAGTATCAAACTACGCACAGTCTGTGATTGTGACTTATTAGGCAAAATGATATCAAAATACTTTCCAAAAGCAAATATGTGATCCATAACTAATGTGAGATACATGATTAAAAGCTGTGGCTAAAAAGTGTTTTGTTAGACAGTATAAGACACGGTAGGTGCGCCTCATTTTACACATTAAAATAGTAAAGTGCTACACTTATTCAATGGCGCAGGGCTTTGACACGTTTGCATAAATGAGATGTATGTGAGCACAGTTCATAATTTGTAAAGAAAACTGGAACAACTGCGTGCTGTGTTTAGAGTTGTAGTGCAGCAACTGTAAGTTTGCTAGCAGGAGACTGTATGCACGTAGCCAGGAACATGTCATGCATTCTAAATTAAACATGCGAAATGTGGTTTGTGGAGCAGCGTACACGAGATGTTATCTGTGGGCAAAGACAAGTGCAAACAGGGTCGAGACAGATAAAGTCAGGTAGGTCACGTTACGCTCAGGGAATCTGATTTGGCTAAGAGCAGCACTTTACTACAAGTAAACACTCCGGAGTAATTTGATGAAAGTAAATAAAAGCTGGTGCAGCTTGATGACTGACAGAACACATTCATTACGCTTAGAAGCACTTGAATATTCAAGCCTTCATTAAATATGTAGAAGCTTATATACGACTGCTGATAAAAATCACTAAAACAAGGTATCTGTTATCTAGACACACACACATGGTAACATACAGGCTCACAGTTACACATGAACACAATAATGTGCACTATCAATAAAAGAAAACTCAATTCCCAACAAATGTCGATTGGCCACTGGAGACTGCGTGTGATGTTTTCTCACAAAGCTGCACGAGCCTCAATTCCTCCTCTTGTGAAGCTATGGGGGAAAACTGCTCGTCAGGAGAACATTAATTAAAGTGTTAAGGGTAAAAGTAGCATCGACTTCCTCTCTGACCACTACCAGCCGGCAAACCACAGTACCCCCTGAGGAAGTCTTCTACTTGCTCAGGCCCGGGAGCTAACTGGGAAAAAAAAAGCCCCACTAAGACCAATTAAGGCCTTCAATAGGAGACTGAAAGGAAGACAAATGGAGGCAGAAAAGCCCGATTACAAGAAACCTTTGTACAGATGTAAAGCAATTAGAGCGGTCTCAGGGGCCAGACAGAGCGGTACCTGTGAGTCATGGATCCTACAGCCAGTTGAAAGTCGGAACAATCCTTCTTTTCTGTTTAGGGCCACAGTCAGCCTGTGTATTAGTGTCATATATCAGCCGATAGGCCCGGTATTGGTTTCTCCACTGCAGGGACGAGGCAGTATTCTGCCAAAGAGGACCACTCCACCCTGTATTATCCGTCTGTTGGGAGAACAGGGGTTCTATTATCCATTCAGGCGGGGCTTTTTTAATAAAACAACAACGGATAGGAAGTGTAGAAGCTCTCAGGTGTCTACTTCCACCAAGGGAGATTGTCAGAGAGGTCATTCCGATAAATGCTGGGGTAATTATAATGCACATCACTGGCAATTACCAGTCAGAGCACATTTAACCAGGATGGCACTATGACCTCCACACTGCAGCAGAGTGGCAACTAATCCACGCTGATTTAGCCTCATTCTGAAGACTATCTATGCTCTATATGACACTTAAAATGCCCAAACCTACAACCCTATGCAGCAAATACACTCAAAAAATGGCTCTTTGGATGATCTCAATTCATCTAATAAATATATGTAGTCCCAACTCAAATAAAACACATCCATGCAAGATAATGTAAATTAATTGAGTTGGGACTACATATATTTATTAGATGGAATCCAATCCAATGAGTTTTTGAGTGTATCACACAAACAAATGACTCATTGCATATGTGCAGTTCCAACTAAATTAAATTAAATTATCTTACATGGATGTATATGTATATTTATTAGATGGAAATCCTGCACACAATGGAATTGTGTTCATCCAATGCATCAGTTTTTTTAGTGTACTTCTGTATGTCTCCTGCCAGACTTTATGGGTCTGAGCTTAAATCCTAAACAAATAAGAACAAATGTAACATCTGCAAATGTTCTACATACTAATAGTTTCCCTGGATGCTGGTTTTTATGAATTCTTGTACAATATCCAGAGGTTATGAGACGTCGTTAGGCTTCTAATCATGCACATGTTGCATTAAACTCACTAAACATCCATTCTTTCAGCATTTCTACATGAGCAATTTTCAATAGCAAACTGGCGGACATGATTCTGAATAAGGACTCAGACTTCTAAGAAAAGATCATTGCAGTACAGCAGGAGTTTTTGCCTTGAGAGAAAGGAAACGTTTAAAGATGTGATCGTATTGGGAAAAAAAAGCAAAGGAAATGCAGTTTGTGCACACAGAATCAAAGTGGCAGCATCCTGGGTGTACGATGTGAAAGAACAATTAAAATTCAAATTACATCAGACCATGGAGAGAAATCGAGGATGCTCGACATGACTTGTGTGTTACATCCAGCAATCTTCACTGTCCTGGATGAGGTTCTGGGCCATTTTTTCCTAAATTCATATACTTGAATGCAATGCCATTTTTCAGGCTCAAGCACAACATCAATTCCATGTTCTTAGTCTGTGTTCAGTTTCTGTTCCTTTTCTCTTTGTATGAATGAAAAGGGCAGTTGTAGTAGGTGTGACAATTCCAAGTGACAGCAACATTGGAAAGAAAGAGCATGACAGCAGCAAGAAGTATAAGGGGCTGAAGAAAGAACTAGAAAAGATGCACATGTTAAAGGCCAAAGTGGTTGCAATAGTGACAAGAGTTCGTGGTGCTTTGACCCCCACACTAGGAGAATGGTTTCAGCAGATAAGAACATCCAAGGTCTCTATCCAGAAGATTGCCAGTCCTAGGAACAGTTAAGATGCTACACAGGACCATGAAACCCTCACGCCTCTGGTAGAAAGCTTAAGGGAGACACACACTACCACCGGCCCAGAAAGGAAAGATAAGGTGAGATAAATTTGATTGATCCCATACATGGACAATTCTAACTTTACAGCAGCTCAAAAGTCAGATAAAAATGAAAAATAAAATAGAAAGCAAGTCATTTCTTTTGGTTTCACCTGTTTTGCTCGGGGTCACCATAGTGGATCTGGTATGAATCTGCATGTTGAGTTGAAGTGTTACGCTGAATGACCTTCCTGAAGCAACTCTGAATGTACATTTAGAATGGGCACAGGTATCCATGAACCAGAAACCTTCTGGTTCAGTTACCGCTTGTGCCCACAAAATAAAAACAAATAAATCAGACAAAGAGGAGAGGACAGATTACTGTATGCGCATGACATACACCTACTGCTCTGTTAAATTACTGTGTAGGGTCCTGCATGGATAATGCAGAAGAGAATGTGAGTCACAGGATCATGAGCTACATCAGTCTGAATCTCCAGTAGGCATGTGGAGATTAATCAATACGAACTGTAATCAAGATAGAAACGTGTGTGATGCGAGTGTATCGATTCATTCAGTGTGCATCGATTCATCTGATGGATGAAATCGCGATGCACAGTTCGCTGCGTGCTTGCATCGATTTTTTTTTCATATGCACATGGAATGCACCATCAGTGCTCTGTATTTTGTTTTGAACATAGAAAAAAGCCAGAAAGCACATTTCTACTGCCACAAGAACAGCTGCAAGCAGTCAGAAGACATTTTTGACACACCTAAAACATTTAAATTGGAGCTATTTTGGCTATTTTTAAAAAGATGAGAAACTTCACAAGACACAGGTCGTTTGTAAAGAATGAAACTGTATTGACACGGTCGCAGACTGTAAACCAAGCTCCGGTAAAACTGGTAACAAATGATCTCAAATTGCTTTTGCCAACTCACTCATTGAGAGTGATGACGTCTTATTTTTTTACTGTACTGTTTAAGTTCTGACAGTGTGATCAAACAGGTTCCAAATATGAGGGAACTGATTCCTGTTCCTTAATGTTGAATCTGATAAATTTTCTGCTTATAAAGAATAAAACAAATCCTCTGCCTCTAGTAGAATCAGAACAAGAAGAATACCATAGCACCATGCTGAAGTCCAGCTTCTTATTTTCTATTTAAATTTTTGTTATAATTTATTTGCATCATATTGAATCACATTTATCACATTGTGAGGAATTGAACTGCCATCAAATACATAACAAACTGCATTGAATTGGGAACAGGGGTGAACTGTATCACATCATAGCGTCATGTATCACTATATGTATCGTAGCGCTGATAGTGTATTGAGATGCGTATCGAATCGAATTCACATCCCTAATCTCCACTTGTGTTTGGAACTCTGTTCCAAGCAACTGAACCTGACCTTATAAAATCTACTTTCCACAAATGAAATGTTTGCTTCTTGAGTCTTGAGGAGTTGTTAGTTGCAGAGTGAAACGGTGCCAAGAAATCATGTGCAGTGTTGAGATGCAAGCGCACTTTTTGCATTTACAAAATGTATCACGTGTCAAACAATGTGCGAAAATGCTGTGAACAGTCTGAAAGAATTTCTTTTCCAGAAGATCGTCATCACTATTTCATATTTGTCAACAAATGCAAGATGAGTGGCAATCTTTGTTAGATTTCCTACATTCATTAAAGCGCATCGATACTGTGTGTCCACATTTGTAATCGATGGTCACAACAAACAACAAACAGGGTCAGAATCTGCAGAGTAACAAATTGACTGCTAATGAAAATTTATGTTCGGTGATTTGATCTACAATTAACTCAAGCAAAAACCCTCCTCGTGACCCGAGATTATGAAATAATTTTGACAAATGGAGGCCTGGTCTGTAATGACCTTTTTCCCTTCCTCCAAGACGAGGCTGGCTGAGGTCCTCATTATTTATGGGTGGCTTTAAAAAGCAGGTGTGGGAGAATGAAAGTGAGGCTGTCAGTGTGTGTAATGGGGCTAATAATGGTGTCCAGTGCAGCGCATAATGAACCCCGCCCCTCGTAGAAAAGCCATAATCTCTTCTCCACTGCTTTGATGAGCAGCACGCCCCCCCCCCCATACTCCAGAATTGGCGATACGACCTGCGAGGCAAAGGTGTAAAAACGTCTTGCATGGAATGACGATTACAGCTCCAACAGCTATTTTCACTTACTAAACATTCACTGTCCAACGAACAGAAATAGATTTCCTGCCTGCAACATATGTTTTCCGAAGAATGATTTAAGGAATCCAACACAGACTGTTTTGTGTAATTTAACTACATTGTAATTTTAACGGCATAACAGTTCTGGGAAAAACCCGGCTGTCATTAAGTATAAATCCCATAAATTCATCCATGTATTTCATAATAAACGATAAGTGCGGCGGTGCAGTAAATCTTCCCAGTGTTGCCTGGCCGGATTTTGATCTGAAGAAAACCTTTTGAATCCGCAGTTCACGCTTGATGAAGTCCCTTGACGCTGCTGGTTAAAGACTTAAGCAGATGGCCAAATGCTTGGCGCAAGACAAGAGCTGCTCCGAATATCTTCTGGAAAACTACAGACATGTAGCAAAAGTTCATGCCAAACACTCCGTTTCACAAAACGGATCCAGGCTGCAGGAAAAGCAAAAGCATGTTAGGAAAGAAACAAGAGAGCAAATGGCAGAAACGTTAAAATACCAGAAATATAATACTGCTTGGTTGGTACGCATCTCATTTAGCTTCGGGCCCGTCTGACTTTTTCCAGTCTCAAATAATAACTGTCATAATAAGGCTGAGTGGAACTGATAAACGGGGTTCTGCTTTAGATCAAGTCGGGATCTGAAGCTCGGAGGGCCGTCAGGCCTCTGGGAAAACCAGACTTGCCGTCCTGGATTGGGCCGCACTCGCATCCTTTTGTCTGCATCCAACAGATGATGTGCAAGGGCATTTAGCAGTGAGTGGATACACATTGAGGACTTGAAGAGATCAGTCGTAAGATTTGGTATCAATATACACACTGATGGCAGAGGACTGAAACCCACATGGGAGAAAATCAAATAAAAAGCTCATATCCTGAGAAATCCCACTCCAATGATTCAGCATCTCAGTGAACGGACTGTCGTCGAGCTGTTGAAGTGTTTGTGTAAATAACAAAGACACATAGAGGAAGATGGGGCAGCTGTGATCTTGGAGAAGTCTAACTACTGGAAGACAAAGAAAGACTGGCAGCAGAAGCAACATTAGTGGGAGGAATATCTCTCTAAAGAGCCTGACAGAAGACGAGGGTATCAATCATTGTGCTGCAGTCAGTGCTACTAACAAAGCAGTCTTCAATCATTTGCTTGTGCGTAACTAGTTGTCCCTGTCTATTGTGTTACACAACACAAAAATGTTTTGATTGGAGACAACAAGCTTTATTTTCCACGTAAAGTTTAGAAAAAGCAAAACAAAGGGCAACCTATAGTGGTAGTTCACCATCGTTTATTCTTTTGATATTCATCTAAAGTCTGAGAGCAGGTAGCTCAGTAAAAGGAGTTGGACTACCAATATGTAGACCAGGGTTCGACTCCCAGCCACACTACTTATCTGTGCCCACGACACTTAAACTGCATTGTCCCAGTCCACCATGATGCATGGTGCATCTGGAAAGTATTCACAGCGCTTGACTTTTTACACATTTTGTTATGTTACAGCCTTATTCCAAGATGGAGTAAGTTCATTTTTGTTCCCACAAAATTCTAATCACAACACCCCGTAATGACAACATGAAAAATAAAAATAAAAAATTAAGAAATCACATGTACATAAGTATTCAAGCCCTTTGCTCAATACTTCAGCACATCTCAAGCTCCATCAGGCTGGATGGGGAGCGTCGGTGCACAGCCATATTCAAATCTCTCCAGAGATGTTCAATCAGATTCAGGTCTGGGCTCTGGCTGGGCCACTCAAGGACATTCACAGAATTGTCCTGAAGCCACTCCTTTGATATCTTGGCTGTGTGCTTAGGGTCACTGTCCTGCTGAAAGATGAACCGTCACCCCAGTCTGAGGTCAAGAGTGCTCTGGAGCAGGTTTTCATCCAGGATGTCTCTGTACGTTGCTGCATTCATCTTTTACTCAATCCTGACTAGTCTCCCAGTTCCTGCTGCTGAAAATATCCCCACAGCATGATGCTGCCACCACCATGCTTCACTGTAGGGATGGTGCCTGGTTTCCTCCAAACATGACGTCTGGCATTCACGCGGAAGAGTTCAATCTTTGTCTCATCAGACCAAAGAAGTTTGTTTCTCATGGTCTGAGAGTCCTTCAGGTGCCTTTTGGCAAACTCCAGACAGGCTGCCATGTGCCTTTTACTAAGCAGTGGTTTCTGTCTGGCCACTCTACCATACAGGCCTGATTGGTGTATTGCTGCAGAGATGGTTGTCCTTCTGGTAGGTTCTCTCTCCAAAGAAGAGTGTTGGAGCTCTGACAGAGTGACCATCGGGTTCTTGGTCACCTTCACTGACCAAGGCCCTTCTCTCCTGATTGCTCAGTTTAGATGGGTGACCATCTCTAAGAAGAGTCCTGGCTGATCAGATCTGCTTCCATTTAGGATGATGGAGGCCACTGTGCTCACTGGGGCCGTCAAAGCAGCAGAAATACTTCTGTCCCCTTCCCCAGATTTGTGCCTCGAGACAATACTGTCTCTGAGGTCTACAGACAATTCCTTTGACTTCATGCTTGGTTTGTGCTCTGACTGTCAACTGTGGGACCTTATATGTAGACAGGTGTGTGTCTTTCCAAATCATGTCCAATCAACTGAATTTACCCCAGGTGGACTCCAATTAAGCTGTGGAAACATCTCAAGGATGATCAGTGGAAACAGGAAGCACCTGAGGTCAATTTTACACTTTATGGCAAAGAATGAAAATACTTATGTACATGTGATTTTTTAATTTTTTTATTTTTTAATTTGCAAAAATCTCAACAAAAAAAAAACTTTTTAACATTGTCATTATGGGGTATTGTGTGTAGACGTTTGAGGAAAAAACTGAATTTCATCCATTTTGGAATAAGGCTGTAACATAACAAAATGTGGAAAAATTGAAGTGTTGTGAATACTTTCTAGATATGGGTACTGGCCTTGGCTGTGGAAGGATCCTGTCATGGCATGACATCTCCTCCACGTCACAGACTGTCATCCGCTTCACGCTTAGGAATCTGGGGATAACCACAGACACCAATGGGCCTCAGAGCCTCTACAGGCTTATATCTAAGGTCTCAAACATGTTATTGCCAAATTTGTTAGGCTGGTGCTTCCCAATCGTAGTCCTTTGGGACCCAAAGAACTGTGGATTTTCCATTTGTGCTTTATCTAGTCAGACCAGATCACTTTTGTCAGGTGTGAAACCCACCTGATTTGGCTCATTAACGATCCACAGGAGCTAGAGATGACAGGCTCTGCTTCTTGTAAATCAGCGGAATGGGAAAACGTTGAGTTCAGTCGGCTACGAGTGGCAGATCGGACAAGTTATAAGGTATGTGCAGGCTCACAGAAAATCATCTCTCACATCACAGTCGCTCACAAATGTCCTGATGCATTCACTGTCACTTGGAAATCCTGCTCTCTCTCTGACACAAACACACTCCCCATAGATTCGTCACACTACTCTTAATACACATTGAACATACTAACACATATTCAATGCCATTACCCAGATGTACCAATCACAGGACCAGGGTAGAAAAACAAAATACTTTGTTGCCCCCCCCACATTCTCCCAGTGTACCAACCACGTTCCAAACTGTGATATAT